>NC_084744.1:15849268-16094268 GCF_033978785.1 Entelurus aequoreus | reverse complement strand
AAAGGCACTATTAATTCAAGACCCTTTCATTCAAGACTTGGTCCAGCAATGATAAATAAAGTATAAACTTCACATGTACTGCATGTGCTTAGCTGAACTAGTCTGTAGCGAAGTGCTGTACAAAAACACAGATTGCTTTAAATGAGTCCTCCCTGGATCATGATCATACTTAATACACGTCAGTGAGCCGTGAAGTCAAGCAACATCAATCCATTGCATCGCCAGTCAATTAACCTCTCTCATTAAATCAAGACAAAACAGAAAGGCTCATTTCAAAAGTCCTGAAATTATCTGAAGCAGCTGTTAAAGGGGCCCTATTACGACCAACTTTCCTTACCCATTGGCACCTGCCGGTGTGTAACTGGGATCTGCATAAGTCCCAAAAAATGTGAAATCAACCCGTGAAGACATTGCAGAGATATTCATAAAACAATATTTCCTTCCTTTCCACTTTCGCCAAACGAGCCATACGGAATGTGCACAATTGGTGACATCACCAATCGGGAAGACCGTCAACGGATTGTCAATATGGTATACATGCGCATGTGCCCACTATTGTAGTCTGCGCTGTAGTCAATAAGCTGCTTCGTTTTTTCCTATTCTCTTGTTGTGGGGCAAACTGGCTCCTACAAGCACATGCATACTCCGCTGTTGCCATTTCTGATATAAAGTAGCGCATAGTTCTCACTAGGGTTGTACGGTATACCGGTATTGGTATAGTACCACGATAATTAATCATATTCGGTACTATACCGCCTCTAAAAAGTACCAGTCCGCAGTGTTTTAGCTACTTTTAAATCACTTGTAAGTTTCTTACAAGTATCATCCCTGCAGGACGAGGAATATCTAAACATGCTTCACTACAAACCGTAGCTCACCGGCGTCAAAATGTAAACAAACACCATTGGTGGATCTACACCTAACATCCACTGTAATGATACCAAGTACAGGAGCGTATCTAATCGATACTACTATGAGTACGTCAATATTTTTTGGCATCACAACATCTTCTTTTGTTTAAAAAGAATGTTTATTCTGTTTATAAACTCAGGAAATATGTCCCTGGACACACGAGGACTTTGAATATGACCAATGTATGATCCTGTGACGACATGGTATCGGATTGATACCCAATTTGTGGTAATGTAAAGTATCAAACAACAGAAGAACAAGTGATTATTACATTTTAACAGAAGTGTAGATAGAACATGTTAAAAGAGAAAGTAAGCAGATATTAACAGTAAATGAACAAGCAGATTAATAATTAATTTTCTACCACTTGTCCTTAATAATTTTGACAAAATAATAGAATGGAAAATGACACAATATGTTACTGCATATGTCAGCAGCTAAATTAGGACCCTTTGTTTGTTTATTTACTAATAAAAGACAAGTTGTCTAGAATTTTCACTATTTTATTTAAGGACAAACTTGCAATAAGAAACATATGTTTAATGTACCCTAAGATATGTTGTTAAAATAAAGCCAATAATGCAATTTTTTGTGGTCCCCTTTATTTAGAAAAGTACCCAAATGTTTTGAAATAATTTTGGTACCGGTACCAAAATATTGGTATCGGGACAACACTAGTTCTCACTTATATTTGTCAGTATGCAGTGATGGCAGGCGTAGTGCAGGAAAACATGACTTAAATGTCAAAATGCAGGGAAAACAGGAACCCGGAGACGAGAGACGGGAGACGATCATCAAGCACTGACTGGAGGGCGAGGCAGGCATAAGTAGTAGCCTGATTGGCAATTGAAACCAGGTGTGCCAGGCTGCCAATCAGGGACAGGTGAGGGAAACGAGCGCTTAGGGAGACATGCAGGAAATGGAACCGAAATAAGAGCGCTGACAGGAAATAAACCCAAACACAGAGGAAAACCCAAACATAACCGAACTCAGTGACAAGCCTGACACAGTCGAAGTGGAGGCACGTAAAATAAGACTGCCCACATGTGCTTCCTGAAGAGACGGTCAGAAAGCGGCTCGAAAACAGTCTGTAAAACATAATCTATGCAACATTTTGGACCACAAGGAAGTGTTTTAAATGTCGAAAAAAATCTATGTTTTAAATAAAAAAACATATAGGCTAGATTTCGTTCAATAATAAAAGAAACATGTCAATTTCACCATGGTAACGATCGTCCTCTGCAATGATTTCACACAAAGGATGCTTTAGGTCTTATTTTCCCACCTCACTCTGCACAAAAATTACATTTTCTTCACAGTTTCCATGTACTGTTCGGTTAGAAAACAGCTTGAACTTACCCTAAACCAGGGGTGTCAAACATATGTTTGACAGGTTGAAGAGATTTAATCTGGCACACGGCTCGCAAAATGAGTTTGCCAAGGATAAAAATTAGCTGCAATGTTTTAATGAAATAAAATGCTGTTCTAAATGTGTCCAATGTATGTCGCAATAGCAATTCAAGTGCAACCCACGTCTCACATCACACTGTTTATAGATGACGTGTCCGCTGACAAGCGCCCTCTGAAATGGCTGCCGCTACTCCAATCAGCGCAGGTGCAAGCAATCATCTGCTACTGTTGTGGCTGGCAGCAGATGGCGGCAGACCGATGCAGGAGCAACGCACAATACCTTCCTTTATTGTAAATGATCCACTCAACGAATAAGATGCGAAGACTTAAGTCAACATGCCTATCATCTTTTTAGTTGGAGTTCCGTGCAGCACTCGCACTTGGTTGACGGCACAATGCTCACCCTGAACTCCATTGTAAAAATGTGTGTGTCTACATTTGTTGTTTGCTCTATTTTATTTTATGCTTAAATCTACTATGTTCACATTGGTTAAGTTCGTAGTCATGTTACCTTGATTTTGGCTATGGTGTCATTTGAATAATGGGTTTGTTTATATTGTAAGTGTAATACTGATGGATGGATGGATGGATGGATGGAATATTTGAATGATGGTAAATGAATGTGTTGTGGCAATTGCGGATGTCATACTCAGTTCCTTTTCCAAACACGTCTTTAATGGTCAAATTCTAACATGAGAATGCAAAACAGGAAGTGCTTAAGGTTGAATCGCTTTGTAAATACACTGAGACAAAGTCTAAGTTCATTGTGTTCTTCATTGTGTTTTGAAACTGCACCCATTTTTTTCCTCAGAATTTTCAACTAATTTGAAGTGTTTGCCACTATGTACATTTTTAAGATAGAATGTGCTTGTTTTATTTTTGGCCAAAGTAAAACCAAGAAAACATTCTGAAGTTGTCTTTATTTTTACGTTATTATGCCACAATTTTACAGTCCGCCCACTTCGGAATAGATTTTCCTCCATGCGGCCCCTGAGTTAAAATGAGTTGGACACCCCTGATTTAAACTATTGGTAAAGGCAGTACATTGAGGATTAATCATTTGTTACGACCTGAAATTGGCCTGCAAGTTTAGCTATAGTTAGCTAGTGTAGAAACACAACATTAAAGTGCTCGGGGTTGCCCCCTAGAGGCGAGAAGGATCACAGGCGTGCATTTTTTTCATGTAAAATGTCCAAATTTGATTAAATCCTTAAGACAAATCATCTGATCATACACACACATAGCCTATTAAATGATTATTATTAATGTATTTATTTCAATGTAATTTTTAGTAAGTATTACAGGCACCACGCCTGGGAATATTGGGTTAAGCAAGAAACTACCAGTAAGCAAGAGTGAAGTGTTAAAATTACTGTAAGAAAAAAAAAACAGGGATAGAAGTTGCTACTAAATTTAATTTAGATAGCTATTATTTCAAAAGGACAATAACACTGTTCTTATAATTTGTTTACGTTAGTATCATAAACTAATCAGGCTTTTCTAATGACATTGAGTATGTATAGTGTGACAATAGTAACATTTCAAATATACATACTGTATATTTATATATGTATGTGCGTACCATTCCCCCCTTAAAAATATTTCTTCCACGCATGTTTATTTATGTTAAACAATGTATATACTTTTTTATTCAAACCTTAAGTTACATTAATATACTATGTTTTAGTATGCCCATCCATCCATTTTCTACCGCTTGTCCCTTTTGGTATGTTTCATACTAAAACAAATGAATTTGAAATAAATAGTTCTATAATCTTTTATTTTGTTAAGAATAACAATTTACCATAAAAAAAACGTACATTTGCAAACCATAAAAAAACGTACATTTTAAATCACAACTTATTGGTATACTAACATTATAAAATGTATGTTTCATACTAAAACAAATGAATTTGAAATAAATAGTTCTATAATCTTTTATTTTGTTAAGAATAACAATTTACCATAAAAAAACGTACATTTGCAAACCTTCTCGATGCAAATCAAACCTGGGTTGGAACCTAATGTGTCTGCATTACAAGACCAGCCCTAACGCTTTCCAGGGAAATTGTATTATTATTTTTTAATTGTATTATGTATGGATTATATTTTGAGCAAATTGAGAACAGGAAGTGAACAAAAGTGTTAGCAATTGCAATGTAAAGGAAAATGGGTAGGAATGAATAAGCTCTGCTTCTTCCTGCTCCTTTTTGAACATGTTCATAAGAGAAACTTGCAATTGGTAATGTACCATATTGTAACTGTATGCGTGTTGGACACAAACTCAAACAATAACCACGACCGTATTTAAACAAAACCAATAACTGAATACTGGAAGCATTTTTCTTTTAAATCACAACTTATTGGTATACTAACATTATAAAAATAATTTAGCGTAATTTGGTTTCATAATGTCCCTAATACTTATTTGCATTGCTTCTAATTGCTTAAGTCTTGAAAGGAGAGTGGATCAGTCTGCATGAAAGCAGGTGGAGGTTAGGACATGGGGTGAAAACAGCAGGCAGCGTCTGGTCTGCTGCTGAAAAGGAGGGAACATCTAAGATGAGAAGGAGAAGGAAGTTGTGACCCGCGCAAAGTAGGAGCGCTGTAAGGTCAGAAGGGCGTCAGAGTGGCTGAAAGAAGCTGGACAGCCGATAGGAAGGAATCATCACTCACTTACTTTGACCTTTGGTAAAGTCCAACGCTGCTTCCTGGGCAGGAGGACCGCCGCTGGTGAGGTGGCCAACACACCAGAAATTCCAGGAGCACAACTTTTTGATAACATCTCAGAGGCTTCTCAAAGGACGTTGTTTAGGTTAAGTCCTGAAATGTAAAATATATTTGGAGAGCGTCATGAATCCTAGAAACCTCTCAAAGCCTGAAGGCCTCTGAAGCAGTGTTTTTCAACCACTGGGCCTCTGTGAGATACAGTCTGGTGTGCCGTGGGAGATTATGCAGTTTCCCATATTTGGGTTAAAAATATTTTTTGCAAACCCATCTATCCATCCATTTTCTACCGCTTGTCCCTTTCGGGGTTGCAGGGGGTGCTGGAGCCTATCTCAGCTGCATTCGGGCGGAAAGCGGGGTGCACCCGTAATCATAATCTGCAAATAATGTGCCGTTGTTGAGTGTTGGTGCTGTCTAGAGCTCGGCAGAGTAACCGTGTCATACCATACCATATCAGTAGGTGGAAGCCTGTAGCTAATTGCTTTGTAGATATCGTGTGAGACGACAATGGTTTGTCGTGATCACAATATGCAGGTGACAACGATGGCAGGGTGCAGGTAAAAAAGTATCTAATGCTTAAACAAAAAATGAACAAAAGGTGACTGCCCCTAAGAAAAGGCATTAAAGCTTAGGGAAGGCTATGTAGAACGAAACTAAAAATGAACTGGCTACAAAGTAAACAAAAACAGAATGCTGGACGACAGCAAAAACTTACAGCATGTGGAGCAGAGACGGCGTCCACAAAGTACATCCGTACATGACATGACAACAATGTCCACACAAAAAAAAGATAGCAACAAATTTTAAATATTCTTGATTGCTAAAACAAAGCAGGTGCGGGGAATAGCGCTCAAAGGAAGACAGGAAAAGCCACCAAAATAGGAGCGCAAGACAAGAACTAAAACACTACACACGGGAAAACACCAAAAAACTCCAAATAAATCACGGCGTGATGTGACAGGTCGTGACAGTACACCTACTTTGAGACAAGAGCTATAGTGATGCATGGTTGGTTATGGTTTAAAATTCATATCCAGCAATTGCGACAACGACTTTTTATTGTCTACTGAGTTTCATTTTTTTATGATTTCTGCCGGTTATGTGCCTCCGGATTTTTTCCAATGAAAAAAATGTGCCTTGGCTCAAAAAAGTTTGAAAAACACTGCTCTGAAGGAGTTGTGAAGAAAATATGTTTGAATGTTGCTTTCTCTTTGGCTCTTTGTGTTTGTGCCCTGGTTGCTCAGTACTATAAAAGTAAAGGCACAATAAACAAAGTATTTCATATCAAAGGGGAACTGCACTTTTATTTATTTGTGCCTATCATTCACAAGCCATATGTACGACACCTTTTTTCTTTTTGATGCATTCTAATTCGTGGAAATACAGCTAGTATCAGGTGGCACTTTGGCCATTGAATTGGTTAATTGAACTTGTATTATTTCTAATAAGAACTTGAATAGGAGGTTGACTAGTGCGGCAAAATATTGTTATTCAGGTTCTACCAGTGGTGGGCCGTGCGTTTCCCACCTAGGCCTTCAGTGATGTCCGACTTCAAAGATTACCTCTGAAAATACCACTATTTATGTCACCACATGACCATTGCTGGATAAGTACTATACAGGAACACATTTACGCCCTACTGAATTGAATCACATCAACAGTGTACAAAACGGGTTATTTTCTAGCGCATTTAAAATCCAACAAACCCACATCAGCAATTAAAACATATTTTATGTGGTAATGTCAAAATTAAAATTGCAGGAAACATTAAACGTGAAAAAATAAATCAATAAATAAAATGTTTGAACTCACAATTTGTAGAACCCATTCGACACCGTATAAGTCAGTGGTACCCCCTGATTCCAGTGGAAATGGCGGGCATTTCCCCATTTCATCCCCGACATCATCTCAAAAGATGTAGTTTCTCTTTACATATCCTTCTTGAAAATGGCCTTGCAAATATATGTGTTGTTTTGCAGATGAGGTATGTTGGCTGAGGTCTTAAAAGTTTACTCCACAGCGTGCTCATCAATAACCTCCCGCTGCCGGCATGTCTACATTCAACAACCTAAACGGGGCTACTGCGCATGCTCTTCACTACTGTGGCATGCTGGGTAATGGAGTTCTTATGTTACCTGGCTCATAACATCACAATATATATCTGCAAACCTAATCAACGTTGTATTCTTCTTTGTGGGTCAATACTTACTGCTTCATGTTAATTCTTCCATAATATGACATGAAGAGAATATGAATGATTTTAGATATTTAGGGAAAGTAAATTAAAAAAAATACTTTTATCTTTAATTATGATCATGATTTCTGGTTATGTTAGGCCAGCAGAGAAGGTCTTGCTGGCCCTGACGGCCCACCACTGGGTTCTACTAATACTGTACATTTGTATCATATTTTGCTTTATCTAAAAAGTGAGCATTTTTATATTCGTGTAACAACAGCATTTTTAGATATGGGCCCTAATAAAGTGTGCATATTCCATTACATGATTACTGTAGACAGTTTCCATTGCGCAGACAGTCAGGCTGTGTTAACACTTGTGGTTTGGTACTCTGGTCCAGACCAAAAGTAAATTAAAAAATCACTTCGGTGCGGTTTTTTTCGCGTTCACACTAGCATTTCTGTCATGGGACCAAAACTGTGCAGTAAATAACAAATGCATAAAGTAAGGACTACATTTGGCAGCTTCTGTAACTTCAATAATCCAAACTAAAATGTTGTCTGTTGGGTTCATCATATACATTATTTGTATATTCTGCTTTATTTGCAATCTTAGATTTCACAAAAAGCTTCCAGAATATACTTTTAAAGAGCTTTTATTACATATAAAAGGATATTATTCAAATATTCCAAACCAAAACGCCTCCTGCTGAGTCGAATAGGTAGATCATTTTTATATTCGGCTACATGTACTATCTTAGATTTCACAAAAAGCTTCTAGAATATACTTATAAAGAGCTTTCCTGACATATTACATAATGTAAAAAAGCAATCCAGTCCCTTCCGCTGTGTCCTTGGGCAAGACACTTTCCCCGCTTGCTCCCACTATATAAAAGGGTTTCACTATGTAAAGCGCTTTGAGTCACTAGAGAAAAAGCGCAATATAAATATAACTCACTACACTTCTAACAGGTAGAATATATTCTGCTATATTTACCATCTTAGATTTCACAAAGACAGACAGACAGACAGACAGACAGACATACATAATACATGTTATTTCTAGGTGCCTTTCTAGACACTCAAGAACACCGTACATTCGTTAAAAGCAGTGCAACACAAACAATAATAAAAAAGAGAGACATTGACAAATAATCAGATCAGGCACATCTGCGGTCCCCTCCAAGGTTTCTCATTGTTATCCCCTTGGGTTGAGTTTTTTTCTTGCCCTGATGTGGGATCTGAGCCGAGATGTCGTTGTGGCTTGTGCAGCCCTTTAAGACACTCGTGATTTAGGACTATATAAGTAAACATTGATTGATTGATTGATTGATATAAGTCTTTTAAATTTTTGCGGCTCCAGACAGATTAGTTTTTTGTATTTTTGGTCCAATATGGCTCTTTCAATGTTTTGGGTTGCCGACCCCTGCGCTAGGTTCATGTCAAAGACTGAGAGGAACAGAGATAGAAACAGAGCCCATTTTCTGTTACATATATGACATTTCTGCATTTTTGTTTTGCGGTCATTTTAACAGCGGTCTACGTCTTTGGTCTGTGTAGTGTTCATATTCGAGCCCATTATGAGACCCCATCTCAGAAGCACACGAGCGTTCGGATAATTGAGTTCACGTTTGACCAAGCGAACCGTACCAGAGTTCCTTTGAACAGGACCCAACATGACAAGTGTGAACACACTCTTATTAGTGTGCACCTTTTCCAATGAGTCACTCAGCCTCACAGCCTTTTCTCCCTGCACTCGCCATCCCAGAGGAGGAGTTGGCAGGGGCTGTGTTAGAAACCACTGATTAGTGGAAAGACTGAGGCACTCGGGATGATTGCAAGGAGGCCGTGTGGTAGAAGGTTATCACGTGTCGGAGGACGCGAGTGACAGGGTGTTGACGCCTTCAAAAAGGACAGCAGGTCAGGCAGTGAGGTTAGCCAAACACTGGAGGAGGAGGAGGAGCGGCAAAGTCAATGTCACACAATGAAGTCGTCTTCTGTGGATTGATGAAGGATGGTTAGTTGTTGCCGACACGAGACGAGGGCAGGCCCCTGGCAATAACACTCTTTTCGCTTGTTTAGGGCCACAAACACAGTATAGCTCAGGGGTCGGCAACCTTTACCACTCAAAGAGCCATTTTGGCAAGTTTCACAAATTAAAGAAAGTAATGGGAGCCACAAAAAAAAAATTAAAATGAAAAACACTGCATACAAAGCTTAAATGCTTTGTGCTATGTTAACTAGGGGTCTCCGACACACGCACCGGCACGCACTTTAATGTGGAAATTTGATGTTAGTGCAGCCCGCGAGTTTTGAACTAATGGCGCTTGATAGCGTCATACTTGCCAACCCTCTCACTTTTCCCGGGAGACTCCCGAATATCAGAGCGTGATGACACTGCATTTGGCGCCCTCTACAGTCTGCCCTAACAGTGTAGCTGCTCGACCACATGTAGAATGCAGTTTCAGCTTGCTCACGTAAGTGACAGCAAGGCGTACTAACTCAGCAGCCACACATCTTACACTGACGGTACCAATACCCAGAATCCCATGCAGCCCTAACTCTTCCGCTCAACCAACGCACGGAGAGGGGGGGGGGGGTTGATGTGTGGGGGGATTTGGTGGTAGCGGGGGTGTATAGTGTAGACCGGAAGAGTTAGGGCTGCATGGGATTCTGGGTAATGGTTGTGTTGTGTTTATGTTGTGTTACGGTGGGATGTTCTCCAGAAATGTGTTTTTCATTCTTTTTTGGTGTGGGTTCACAGTGTGGCGCATATTTGTAACGTAACAATGTTAAAGTTGTTTGATACGGCTACCGTCAGTGTAAGCTGTGTGGCTGATGAGTAAGTATGCTTTGCTGTCTCCTATGTGTGCAAGTAATAACAACATGCAACATGTGGCTGGACTGGCACGCTGTATGTAAATGCTATAGAGGACAATTACTGCAGTGCAATTAGGGCACGCCCTCTATTTAGTAATTAGAGTGTAAATAGGATGATTTCTTCCCTGGGAGTAATTTATGAGAGACACTGACATCCATCGATCTCCTGGGAAAATCGGGGGGGTCGGCATGTATGTAGCTGAGCCGCATCAGAGTGGTCAAGGAGCCGCATGCGGCTCCGGAGCCGCGGGTTGCCGACCCCTGGTATAGCTGATCATAAACTGAGCTGATCATTTTTTTTTGCCTTTTGGTTCAGGACCCTTTGGGACTGTGTGACAAGGGGTGGCACTTTCGTGGCTTCTGCGGTGCTTTTTTGTAAACTTCTGGATCTGCTTTCCCATGGAGACCAGCTGCTGGGTCTCTGCAACAGCAGAGTCCATTTGGAGAGACTGGAGGAGATGCGGATGAAGAGACAGGGCTGCGGAGCTGGCACTGGTTGCCGGGACGAACAAGCTTCACAGTTTCTTGGCTGAATGAGCAGGTATCGGACACCTCGGTCTCCTTGGACGCATCCTCGCTCATCCATGCGGACTGGACACTGGCTGAGAGTTGGTGGGTGGCCGAGGGTGCAGTCGGCTCTCTTGGTTGCTTTGTTGGGTCTGCTCCTGTCTCTGGCCGTGCTCCCCCCCACCCCAGCATACGATGGCGTCGAACACCGCAGATGCTACCACAGTGTATATGTTTTTTTGTTTTTTTTTAAATTTTGTGGCTGTTTGTAGAAGTGGCTGGTTGCACCAGCTCTGCTCTTTTAAATGTATTTAATATCCTTTGTGTTTTCTTTGATGTTTCCCTCTTACACACATGTTTATGTGTGCTATGGCTATGAAGTTTTTTTCCCCCCTTGGCCTCAGTCAGGACCCCCTCTCCAGGGGCCCAGGCTTAGACTAAAAAGTTTTTCTCCCTCCCCCGCATTTACCTGTTTCTCGCCTTTTTTGTAAGGGGCACCGGAAGTTGGCAGACCCGTCAGCGATCCTTTTCTGTCTCCCTGTAATGTTTGTCTGCTCTTGAATGGGATTGTGCTGACAATCTTAATTTCCCCTCGAGATTATTAAAGTATTTCTGATTCTGATTCTGATTCAAAAAGCGCCAACAATACTCCATTTACATTTTGAATATTAACCAAGTATTAGTGATATTGTTATTATAAGCGCTAAAGCAGACAAAATATGTATAGCAGTGTCATGATCACTTACGCTTGTCCCTATGTTTACATCATCGACTGGTCTGCTGCTTCCTCGCTCCCTGTAAGATTATTGTAGATTATAAATCATGCATCTCACCTGGAAAGTAGATGGCTAAGGATATAATCTAACAAATTAGAACTATGATTTAGGACTTGGAACTGGTGAGGATGACACAAAAAGCGCTTGATGCTTGTTCTTTGCAAGGATCTTGAGACATTTTTCATCTAAATGGGAATATATGAACATCGTTGCAGTCGACATCCTAATGACAGACATTGTACAGTAAGTGATGTTTTGTTACGTTCGTTGGCTCTCATAAAGTCTGCAATACAGTACAGTATTCTGTATTTCTAGTGTTTTGTATATTGTACAGGATTGCTTATTATTTTTATTGAATAGTAGTCTGTTTATTTAAATTTTTAGTTTTTTCTTTATTACGTCTTGTGTAATTTATTTTTACCCCATATTTGTTTCCACTACCTCACCTTAAATTGGAGTCCTTAATCTCGTTATATGCAAATATAATGACAATAAAGTCCATTCTATTCTATTCTATTCTCAATAAGTAATAATCAGTGATGAAAAAACACGTCATGATGCGTTTTTTTAATTAATGCTCCGCATATGCTTAAAATCAGTGGTACCGATTGGTACCGGGCCGCACAATAGATAAATAAAAAAATAAAAAAAATAAATGTTTATTTATTTATTTATTTATTTTTATTAAATCAACATAAAAACACAATATATACATTATATATCAATATTGATCAATACAGTCTGCAGGGATACAGTCCGTAAGCACACAAGTGTATTTCTTTATGAAAAAAAAAATTTAAAATAAATCCGTGTGACAAATTTTTAAGCGTTGACCGGTCCGCAGCTACAAAAAGGTTGGGGACCACTGCTTAAAATTATAAAAATACGTAAATATTAAATGTTATAATAAATGTGCCCACTACTACATTACATATACACTTACATCATGTATATATATAAAACATTATTGGAGGCGTTTGGATGTTTTTTAGGGGCTCTATAGGCAGAATTGAACGGCTCCCATATGTTCCACTTTGATCGCATCCATCCATTTTCTACCGCTTGTCCCTTTTGGGGTCGCGGGGGGTGCTGGAGCCTATCCCAGCTGCATTCGGGCGGAATGCATACAAAAATAAATCCATCGTCATGTCTTTCATAATGATTGTGAACCATAGGCAAAATTTCCCCCAAAAAAGTGCAGTTCCCCTTTAAAAGGACACACAAAGCTAATCTACTCAGATTGTGCGCAGAGGATTGTGTTTATTTAGTGAGCAAAATTAAGGAGCGCAATCAATTTGTCTTCATGAGTATGCAGAATATATGCTGTTTATCAGAACGTCCACAATAAAATACAAATATAGTTATTTAACACACGCAGTTGGATTTATTAAGACTAAAACAGTTCTGCTGTTTTGCGTCTATATTAAGTACGTATAGAAAAAATGCGCAAATTGGCAGTTGACCAAAAATGGGTGTTAGAAAGGGGACAATGTCCTATGTTTACTTGTCAACATATATAGTCAGTCAAAAATGTAAATATAAATCTTTGTACAGCCTTTACCTTTAAGCTGATACTGAGGGCGACTATGTCGACTAGTTTGACGCGTGCAAATGATTCAATGTGCAGTACTGTGTAACTATGTTTGGAAATGACGATCCGTTTATTTTAAGCTATCAAAATTAAATGAAATGTAGGCTGTAGAACAAAATGTACGCTGACCTTGAATGGAACATTGTCACAGCAGCGAGACATGACCATGCACGCACGGCCCGCACGGCACGCTCCAAAACTGTTTGTGTCCTCCATGCTCCCACCTGAACCCAATTAAATGAGGTTACCATGGCAACGGTCCCATCCCTGTTAACACTTCCTGGTTCTCAAGAGGAAGTGGGCGGAGCAATCCGCCGAAAAGGAAATTCAGCATGAACAGGGCCAACAATCAATTAGAGAAAACAAAATAAAAACAATATAAACGAATAAGGAAATTTGGCTCCAACAATCTTTTTTTTAAATGACGTTTGTTTTTCCATATACGCTTTACATGAAAAACACTTATTGCAGTATTAATTTTCTTAATTGCAGCGCACGCTCGCAGTTTGTGCCAGGATCTCCCATGAGCGCACTTTCAGGGCGCTAAAAAAAGTAGGTTCCATTTTAGATGCACTTCAGGACTGCCTCTAAAATGCTCATAAAAAGTGGTACATATACTGCATATATACAGTACAGGCCACAATTTTGGACACACCTTCTCATTCAATGTATTTTTCTTTATTTTCATGACTATTTACATTGTAGATTGTCACTGAAGGCATCACAACTATGAATGAACACATGTGGAGTTATGTACTTCAGTGGTCCCCAACCACCGGGCAGCGGCCCGGTACCGGTCCGCGGACCGATTGGTACCGGGCCGCACAAGAAATTAAAAATAAATAAATAAAAGAAAATTTAAAAAAAAAAATATATATATATATTTTCTTTTATTAAATCAACATAAAAAACACAATATATACATTATATATCAATATAGATCGATACAGTCTGCAGGGATACAGCCCGTAAGCACACATGATTGTATTTCTTTATGAAAAATATATATATATATTTTTTTTTATTTCACCCCCCCCGGTCCGTGGGACAAATTTTCAAGCGTTGACCGGTCCGCAGCAACAAAAAGGTTGGGGACCACTGATGTACTTAACCAAAAAAAAGGTGAAATAACTGAAAAGATGTTTTGTATTCTAATTTCTTGAAAATAGCCACCCTTTGCTCGGATTACTTTTTTGCACACTACTGGCATTCTCTCAATGAGCTTCAAGAGGTAGTCACCTGAAATGGTTTTCACTTCACAGGTGAGCTTGAAGCTCATCCAGAGAATGCCAAGAGTGTGCAAAGCAGTATTTCACCTTTTTTTGTTAAGTACAATGTGTCCATTCATAGTTTTGATGCCTTCAGTGACAATCTACAATGTAAATAGTCATGAGAATAAAGAAAACACATTGAATGAGGAGAAGGTGAGTCCAAACTTTTGGCTTGTACTGTATGTCTGCTGTATGTGACAATACATAGCAACGAAGCATGTTAACATGGATGTGCAGGTAATAAGTGTCTCCATGGTGAAAACCACAGTACAGGCCAAAAGTTTGGACACACCTTCTCATTCAATGCATTTTCTTTATTTTCATGACTATTTACATTGAAGATTGTCACTGAAGGCATCAAAACTATGAATGAACACATGTGGAGTTATGTACTTAACCAAAAAAAGGTGAAATAACTGAAAACATGTTTTGTATTCTAATTTCTTGAAAATAGCCACCCTTTGCTCGGATTACTTTTTTGCACACTACTGGCATTCTCTCAATGAGCTTCAAGAGGTAGTCACCTGAAATGGTTTCCACTTCACAGGTGTGCTTGAAGCTCATCCAGAGAATGCCAGGAGTGTGCAAAGCAGTATTTCACCTTTTTTTGTAAGTACAATGTGTCCATTCATAGTTTTGATGCCTTCAGTGACCATCTACAATATAAATAGTCATGAAAATAAAAAAAACACATTGAATGAGGTGAAGGTGTGTCCAAACTTTTGGCCTGTACTGTATGTCTGCTGTATCTGTCAAAACATAGCAAAGAAGCATGGATGTGCAGGTAATAAGTGTCTCCATGGTGAAAACCACAGTACAGGCCAAAAGTTTGGACACACCTTCTCATTCAATGCGTTTTCTTTATTTTCATGACTATTTACATTGTAGATTGTCACATCAAAACTATGAATGAACACATGTGGAGTTATGTACTTAACCAAAAAAAAGGTGAAATAACTGAAAACATGTTTTGTATTCTAGTTTCTTGAAAATAGCCACCCTTTGCTCGGATTACTTTTTTGCACACTATTGGCATTCTCTCAATGAGCTTCAAGAGGTAGTCACCTGAAATGGTTTTCACTTCACAGGTGTGCTTGAAGCTCATGTAGAGAATGCCAAGAGTGTGCAAAGCAGTAGGCTAATGGGAGCAAATGGTGGCTATTTTGAAGAAACTAGAATATGAAACATGTTTTCAGTTATTTCATCTTTTTTATATTCTAATTTCTTCAAAATAGCCACCCTCTGCTCCGATTACTGCGTTGCACACTCTTGGCATTCTCTCGATGAGTGTAATTTTAAGGACCCAAATGGGGGCTACAAACAAAAGCTTGTTTAGGGCCCCAAAAAGCGGAGGGCCTGCCTTCAGTTGAAAATGTCCGATTATTATGACAGGAAGCAATAGGCATAATATTGTCTCTGTGTTTTAATATATTGGACACAACACACTTTACAATAGAGAGGAAATGCCTGTGCTCGTGTAGACACATGTTCCTGCTTCCTGCAGTCACAACATGCAATCCTTTCAGAGTAAATGCACACACATGACACCATGTCAGCATATGAAATGATAATATTCCCCCTGCAGGGGAAAACAAATCTCTCTCACACACACACACTCACACACACACACGCGCGCACACACACTCACAAGACTACTTTATTTGGTCTCGAATAAACACTTTGTTGCTGCCGCCTGCCCGAGAGCAGTAAAGCTATTCAGTTATTTGGTGGATAAAAGTCATAACGCTGTGCGGCCCCAATATGCTGATGCAGCAGAATTAATTACACACACATACAAATCATTTGTGATATAGAAACAGCATCTATTGCATGCTGTAATATTTCAGCAGGTTGTCCAGCAGTTGAAGCCTTCAGACAAAGTGAAACTAAAGAGAAAATGTTTTTTGTTTTTTTTAGGGCCCCTTGTCACACTGCCCATATAGCTAATAGTGCCACCGCCTTTGTCTCCTGTGAGTAAAAAAAGGGTCAAATGAGGGTATTAACTGGCTCCGCCTCGAATAGGAAATGATGGCAACATGACCCCATCTGTGACCTTTTTTTTCCCCGGACAATGCCAACATGTTTTGACAGCGCTGTAAAAATAAAACTCGCCTGCCCAGAAATAATGTGGAAATAACAATGTTGTTTTTAAAGCATGCTAATAAAGCAGGCGAGCTGGGCTAATTAGCGCTTAGCAGCAATTCATGTAAAAAAAAAAAAAGCCTTCAAAAAGGTAAACATGGACAATAGTTGCATTGTAGCAATCTACATATTTAGAGAGGAACAGTTGTTTTTATGGATTTGTGCCCATTGCTTACAATCCCTATCTGGCAAGATGTCTTTCCCCTTTCTGTGCATTCTAAATAGTGAAAAACTACTAGCACGAGGCGGCTAACAATGTGGGTAGTTAAAAAACATCCAAAAAACGCCAAAAACTTTCCATTTACGTGCCGTGACCTGCGTTAACCAAGCTGTAGCGACAATGTTGTTGTAGGAGCTAACAAAGAGGAACTACTTTTCTGGCGTATACCAGCCAGCTTGAGCTGCTATAACATCGGTTACGACCTGCCGTAAAAGACCGAAAAGAAGAAAGAACTTCAGTTGCATATGCTGTATTGAGGTAGGAACATGTAATGCTAGGTTATAAATCAGGGGTCCCCAAACTTTTTGACTCGGGGGGCCGCATTGGGTTAAAAATGTGTCCAGGGGCCGGGCTGTGTGTAATATATATATACAGCATATATATATATATATATATATATATATATATATATATATATATATATATATATATGTATATATATATATATATATATATATATATATACACATGTGTATATATATATATATATATATATATATATATATATATATATATATATATATATATATATATATATATATATACACACACACATGTATATATATACGTATATACGTATATACATGTATATATACACATATATATACATATACATACAGTATACATACATATATATATACATACATATATATATACGTATATACATATATACATGTATATATACACATATATATACATATACATACAGTATATATACATATATATATATATATATATATATATATATATATATATATATATATATATATATATATATATATATATATATATATATATATATATATATATATATATATATATATTCCGAGCGCGATGATGTCACGTTATCGAAGGCAAAATGCATTTTTAGACAATATGATTTGACTGAGCGGCTAGGACACACAGAGAGTAACAAGCGGTAGAAAATGTATAAGAAAGTTCAGATTAAAAAATAATAATAATAAAACAAACAAAAAAAACGGCTGTAGTTTGGGGACCTATGCTATAAATCATACATGTCACCTGTATAGTAGAATCTTGTGGTGCCAAGCCGGGAAGTTTGAAAACAGTACAGAAAACAACCTAATACTAGTATTTTTTATCCCCAAAAATGCGGATTATTCTGAATTTAGCAGCTCAAAAAAGACACAAACATCCTATCAGTCGGCATCCCCGCGAATGAAAATGTTTAGCACATACCAACAAACGGAATCCGTGAAATTAATGTTTCATTGACTGTAAATATTGTCAATGTTACATGAACGTGCCTGCTCAGTGGCCTTGTGGTTAGAGTGTCTGCTCTGAGACTGGAAGATCGTGAGTTCAAACCCAGGCCAAGTTATACCAATATGAATATATATATATATATATATATATATATATATATATATATATATATATATATATATATATATATATATATATATATATATATATATATATATATATATATATGTCGAGGTTTCTGTGGTTTATCCGTTATACAGTGCTCAATACCGGGTTAAAGCGGAATATACGTTAGGTCAGGAAAAAACACAGCGGCTAGATCATCCCCACAAGCCTGTTTTGCAGGCTTCCCTGCTTGTCAGGGGATTTTGGCCACATGGTGGCATTGTTTAAAAAGATTGACTTGAAATTCCTCACACAACTCAACTTTTGGGCGTTTCGCAGGATCAGCACAGAATTTGATAAAACATTTTCAGGGGTCTTCTATTTGGTCTGAAGGATAAAATCCCCTGACGAGCAGGGAAACCTGTGAAACAGGCTTGTAGGGATGATATAGCCTCTGTGTTTTTTCCTCACCTAATGTGTAAATATATATATATATATATATATATATACATATATAAATGGGACTCATTGCCTCCCTGCTTGGCACTCAGCATCAAGGGTTGGAATTGGGGCTTAAATCACCAAAATGATTCCAGAGCGCGGCCACCTCTGCTGCTCACTGCTCCCCTCACCTCCCCTCCCAGAGAGGATAATTTCATCACACTTAGTGTGTGTGTGTGTGACTATCGTTGGGACTTTAACTTTACTACATTACATACATACCTACAGCTTGTACATAAAACAGTGTTGGAGGTATTATGGATGTTTATTAGAGGGCTTAATAGGTGTGTTAGCTGCCTCCTACTAGCAACTTTTTTACTCTTTGGAACGCACAGAAAAGGGAAAAAACATTTGAGTACCTTTCCAGGTATAGTAAAGCGCTATATAAATACAGACCATTTACCATTTTCAATTTTTAACGACTCAAGGCTATTGGGTGACAACTTGGCAAGACATGCATCCATACTGTGCAAATGTTTTTTTTTTAAACTTTTTTTTTTTTTAAATATACCACATGGTGGCACTGTTTAAAAAGATTGACTTGACATTTCTCACACAAACCAACTTTGGGGCGGGATCAGCACAAAATTTGACAAAACATTTTCAGGGGTCTTCTATTTGGTCTGAAGGATTCAACTGAGATGACGTAATGAGGTTTTTTTGTCATACCTAACGCGTGACAGCAGGACTTGAAAGAGGAGCCCGCCAGTGCGTGCACTGAAAGGATGAGGCGTAACCGTGCGGTGGTTATAAACGAGTATAAATACATTATCTTGAAGTCATTCTGACAAGACAGAATAGATTCCCGCCTGATTATAAACACACATACACACAAAACGACCTTACAAATCTAAGGTGGGGCCTTTCAAATGAGCAACGCTACAGTATTTATATGATTACTCCAGGAGTGTCAAAACGTACGGCCCGAGGGCCGGATCAGGCCGGCGAACAGGTTTTATCCGGCCCGCGGGATTAGTTTGCTAAGTATAAAAATTAACCTGAAATTTTTGAATGAAAGAAACAGCTGTTCTTAATGTGTCCACTGGATGTCACAATAGCAATTCTTTGTATCTTTGTAGATGATGCTACTTATGTACAAAATAAACCACATGATGTCAGTACATCAGTCGAGGAAAATGATCAAACTACATAAATAACATACTGTAATTTGATTTTGATATAATTATTTGGTAACACTTTAGTATGGGGAACATATTCACCATTAATGAATTGCTTATTAAAGTAACAAAGACTTAATTTTGAGTTATTTGGACACTAGGGGAACATATAAGGGTTAGGGTTAGGGTTATTAATAAGCAATAATTCTGAGAATTTTGAGGGAAGACTCTTAGTTAATGGCTTACTGGTTGTATAATAAGGCCATGCAGAATAAGGCATTAATAAGTACTTAATAATGACTAATTAAGAGCCAATATGTTACTAATTTGCATGTTAATAAGCAACTAATTAATGGTGAATATGTTAGTATGTATGTGTTCCCCATACTAAAGTGTTACCCATTTTTTTTTATCTTGATAGATTGAAAATTAACAGCAATGATTTGACTGATGAACATTATCACATAATGTATTCAGAAAGTATAAATAACGACAAATAAAGATAGAATACTATCAACTGCAACATGTAAGTGTAAAAAACAACAACATTATGATTTGTACACTTTCAGAATATGCTTGTTCTATTTTTAAACAAAGAAAACAATCTGAAGTTGTCTTTATTTTTAAGTTATTGTGCCGTGATGTTACCAGTGGGAGTAGATTTTTCTCCATGTGGCCCCTGATTTAAAATGAGTTTGACACCCCTGGTTTACGCGAATCAAACTGCTCCCTAAGTGCTTTTTTTTTTTTTTTTTTTTTTTTTTTTTTTTACAATCAGTCCATCAATTTGATGCGTGTCCGTCCATTTAATTGCAACAGATTGTCTGTAAAAGTCCTTTCATGTCAAAATGTGACGAACCCTGATGAAAACCGGGGATCAGATTGAGAGGATTTTTAACCGGTTCTCAAAGCTGCGGCGGGTTGTCCGCGGCCACGGCGGAGTACTCCGCGTCGGACACGTTGGACGTGTCGATGAGGCGCGCCAGGCCAGTCCGCGTGGAGTATTTAAAGATGAAGGCCTTCATGAGGTCGTAGCGGTAGTTCCGGTTGATGAAGTTGTAGAGGATGGGGTTGAAGCAGCAGTGCAGCAGGGACAGGCACTGGGTGAGGTGCATGGCCACGTACAGGAAGTTCTCCAGGCCGCAGGTCAGCGGCAGGACGCCCAGCTGGGAGAGGGAGTCGGCCAGGAGCACGGCGTGGTACGGACCCCAGCATCCCAGGAAAACCACGATGTAGGCCAGGATCACCCTGCGGCTCACGCGGCGCTCCTGCTCCACGGTGGAGGACGGCGAGGACGAGGGCGCGCGGGCGAAGGTTCTGGCCAGCAGGACGTAGAAGATGGCGATCACAGGGAAGGGGAGGACGAAGCCCAGGAGGATGAAGCTCAGCTGGACGCCGACCATCCACTCCCTGGGGTTGTCGTCTGGGTACACGGGCCTGCAGAGCACGCTGTCCCCGTGTGAGGCCTTCACTGTACGCAGGAAGTAGGTGTCCGGCAAAGAGGCCACCAGAGCCAGAAGCCACACCCCTACACACACCGCCCGCCGCATCATCTTCCTGCGCTTGCCGCCCTGGTTCTCCCGGTGCCGCGACACACTCAGGTAGCGGTCGACGCTCATGCAAGCCAAGAAGAAGATGCTCCCGAAGAGGTTGACGGAGAAGAGAAGGTGCGTGAGTTTGCACGCCACCTCCCCCAGGGGCCAGTGGCCGTGCTGGATCAGAGAGCTCACCCACACGGGCAGCGTGGCGCACACGCACAGGTCGGCCGCGGCCAAGTGGGCGATGTACGTGTGGGTCTCGTGGCGGGGGGCGGAGTCGGCGCCCTGAGCGCGCACGTTCACCCACAGCACCAAAGCGTTGGCCGCCAGGCCCACCACGAAGATGAAGGTGTAGAGGACGCACATGGAGTGGAGCAGGGCGCGGCGGTTGAAGGCCGTGGCGCACACCGTGGCGTCCACGCTGGAAATGTTGGCGAAGGAGTCGGAGAAGTTGAGGTAGCCCAAGGACTCCCACAGGTCCTCCATCTCGCTGGTGCTTAGACTCATCTCACTGACTCGATGGGCGGGGTCCTGCAAAAACAAGACGTTATGTCATCACTTTGATTCACCCCAAATTATGACAAGGATGGATTTTTCACCGAGTGCTTCTAGTAAAACGTGCAGCCAAGTCTAGCGATCAATTCCCCGTAGTTGGTCTTCATTGGACAGCAAACAACATACAGCATCATGGACAGAATTAACTATTACCATTTTTATTCATATGAGTTACCGTAAATGTTCTAATTAGAGCAAAGGCGTTTATTTACTTAAATAATATGGCGCATTAATAACAATTGAATTGTTGATAATAATGACTTGGAGTGCATGAGAAAATGGAAATTATTGCCCACTTGGTCATTTATTAACATATTGTACAGCATATACTGTACTTGAAATGACTACTGCAGTGAGTTAATAAACATAAAACAGAATTAAATTACATTAATTAAATTAATAATTAAAACCCAAAAAAATTTGGGGTTGCAAATCTTTTTTTTGAGTTGAAAATATATATGTTTATAAATATAAAAATATATTTCCAGAACAATATGTTAGAAGCTTTGTTGTCGGTCAGTCTCAGACCATATATGGCCGTGATTGCTGACTACTTCCGCCCTCCACACATTTGACCCATAAAAAGGTTTTAAATATATTGTTCAGAGGAGGCCCCGCCCACAAAAAGTTGCGTCGTATACCAAATTTAGTAAGCAAAAAAAACAAAACAATTGCAACTAAAACATTTTAACCCAAAAAAACGATTTCAAGCCGAAACTATTTTTTGTATCCAAAACATTTTTTGCAACCTAAAAAAACATTTGCAACCAAAAAAATAAATAATTTGCAGTAAAATTTTTTTGGTTGGATTTTTTTTTTTATATTCAAAATCCTTTTTTTATTTTTGGTTGCGACCCCAATAGGGACAAGCGCTAGAAAATGGATGGACGGATGGATGGATGTTCAGAGGAAGCCACGCCCACAAAAAGTTGCATCATATACCAAAAAAAAGGATTTGCGTTTCCCAAAAAATTTTGTAAGCAAAAAAAAAAAAAAAAAAAAAGACTTGTAACCGATAAAACAATTTGCAACCAAAACATTTTAACCCAAAAAAACGATTTCAAGCCCAAACTATTTTTTGTATCCAAAACATTTTTAGCAACCTAAAAAAAACATTTGCAACCAAAAAAATTAATTTGCAGTGTTGGATTTTTTTTTTTAATATTCAAAATACTTTCTTTTTTTTTTGGGTTGCCTACAGCCACAGCTGTTCATGTCTTTTAAACTAGTTGTAATTAGAGACCCAGGGGGTAGTTCGCTTTTGTAGACCACACACTCGGCCACTGCAGGTGACGGCAGTTAAGTGTAGCCTTTACAGCACATGCTTCATGTATCAACACGTTATACTGAGTACGGGTGTCCAAAATCTGGTCCAAGGACCATTTGTAGCCCACCACCCTTTATTTTTAGCCTGTGGTATATACTCCAAAAAAAGCCACAAAAAAAAAAAAACACCTACCACATCCTTCAACTTAAAGTTAAAGTACCAATGATTGTGTCACACACACCAAGTGTGGTGAAATGTGTCTTCTCCATTTGACCCATCCCCTTGTTCACCCCCTGGGAGGTGAGGGGAGCAGTGAGCAGCAGCAGTGGTCGCGCCCAGGAATCATTTTTGGTGATTTAACCCCCAATTCCAACCCAAGCAGGGAGGTAATGGGTCCCATTTTTATAGTCTTTGGTATGACTCGGCCGGGGTTTGAACTCACAACCTACCGACCGCAGGGCGGATACTCTAACCACTAGGCCACTGAGTAGGTAACCTTGGTTTTTAACATGTATAATAAGCAAAAAAAGAAGAATATCATAGTTGCAACCCTAGGTAATAGGAAATATTTCACTGTATTTTCATGAAGCTGCATTACCTCAAAAAACAGCCACTTATGGTCTGCCACCTGATTCTGAGGAATCTTAATGTGGTTAACTTGCTCCAACATGGCGTTCATACTTTAATAGAGCCTCGCTGTCACCCAACTGTCAACATGATTGATGTGCGGTCCAGGCGAGTGGAGTTGGTGGTTACAAACTGATGTTTGCATTAGCTACTCATGCAGAGTGAAGATTAGACACGAGGAAAACCAAACAAGTGCATTTCCGGGAGCGTTCCTGGCATTCCAAAATAAAGCGCCGGTCAGAGTGGGCTAGAAGCCCGATGCCACTTTAAAGAATGTTTTCCCTCACGTTTCTGTGGAAGTAAAAAATAAATGCAGTGTTTCTTTCCTCCTGCCTCCGAGCGAGCAAGGAGAAGGTCATGGAGGAGCTGTCACCGAGCAGATGATCAAAGAAAACGTGGCTCATGAATTCCAAGACGTCATTTTTTACACCATCTGAAGACAATAACACTTTAGTATGTGCACACCACTTTAAATAGGTGCACAGATGCTGAAGAGGCTTTGTTCACACATGCATGTACAGTATATTTTCAAACTACAAAACATCTTGCACTTTTAAACCATCTGTGTGCTGTAGGCGTGGGGACCAGGAACCAAACTTTTACACTGATAAGATTAAAAACAAAAATCTTGAATTCTCTGTGGGAATGTTTTTTTTTTCCTTGGCTCATGCTGCATCTCTCCACAAAGTTTTGCCAAAATCTGTAAATATTGTATTGATTTATGCAAACAAAACACATACGCAGGATATCGAAAACAACAGGTGCCATTACGTAAACCCCTCGCTATTCAGCCAATCAGAAACCTGAAGAATGGAATTTCCGGAAAAGGCGCAATATTAACAATTATATTACTTCTAAGTTAGAGAAGCAAGAGCTAGTCTGACTGTTACACTCCAGCCCTACAGGTGGGAGTAATGTACATTACAACTGCCACACGTTAAGTTATTTTTCACCACAGCTCCATTTGGTGGCTCCTCTCTATCACTACCCTACTTAGTCCCAATGCATGCTGGCTGTAATAGCTAAGGCTATGTCTACACTAAGCCGGATAACCCCTTAAACGAATAATTATTTAGCCTAAGCCCTGTTTCGGCCACACTAATTCATCGTTTAAGGTTCCCCTCCTTGGATAATTTTTTACACGGGTAAGTGGGCCGTCTATTTCTCGAATCTCCGGCTCTTAGCTTTGTTTGGACTCATTGATCGTTTACAAACTGAGTTCGGAGAGGAAGTGACGCCAGAAAGACCGCGCCCCACACAGGAAGTGACGTCAGAAAGAACGCGCCACAGCCAGCTTCATTATAAAGCGGTTTCGTAACTCGGAGCTAACCACTGGACATATGAAGGCGAGTCATCCAGACATGCCCGTGTTTCTTCTTCCGTCTGTACAGACGCTTGTGGAAATCACACATGAATACCTTAAGAGAAGAAAACGCACGATTGCAGCTATTTGAGATACAACACTTCTCAGACGGCAAGAGAACTTTCCAATGTCCAGGTCAGCTGTGATTCTACTTACCGAAAAACTTTGTCCATTTGTCGAAGGACAGACAACGAGAATGCGGGCTCCCGTGGATGTGATAAAGAGAGGTAGCGTGTGCTTTGTATTACCTGGCCGTCAAGGAAAGACTACGGAAATGGCGAATGCTTTTGGACTGACAAAGCAGACTGTATCAGTTATTGTCCGCCATGTATGTCGCGGACTCAACGTCTAGGTCCAGAGTATATAAAGTCACCAAAAAGGAATGGACAATGAAGGTGAAGGCAAAAGAGTGAGGAGTGTCCTGACCAGATATCTAGATCCCTAGAGTTATTGTTGTCAAATGTTCTTTGTCACATTGTTTACGTGTCTAATAAAGATTTGATTAATTTATGATGTCTCAGGTGTGATTCACTACAAAAGGGCCCCACAGCACACTGGATTCCAGTTAATTGAAATACCACAACACTGGATATTGTTCAGATAAGTTAAATTGTATTTAATAACCTGCACACAAAGCAACACTGGAGGTGACTATGACGTGCGCATTTCCCGTGCATGAGTACTAGGTCGTGTTGCGCCGGCGGATAGAGGGGGGAGGGGGTCTTAAACGAGCATTGTGTGTGCGTGGACAAGGATAAGGTTAGGTGGGATTTACCCTGGATAACCTTAGCCTTAACCTTAGTGTAAAAGGAGCCTAAGAGTGACACTGAGTTCTTCAAGTGTATCTGGATTTACATCAATATGTCCTGTAATCGGTTATTTCAACTAAATAACCAATTAAGAAAATAAAACGCTAATATGGGGTTCAAAAGAAAATACAGAAGAGTTAAGAGTGTTTTGACATAAGAGTTGTTTTTGCCTAATAAATTTGAGTTACAAACATAGCCCCAATTAGTTGGCTTAGCAAATGTCACAGTGAACCCTGTAGGAGCCAACCAAAACATCTGGTCTTACTCGCGAGCATTAGCTTATAACTGGAGCTCGACATAACTTTGTTTTCCCAAGCATGGGAAGGAAGAAAGTGAGTGTGAAGGAGAGTGCTGAGAAAAATAAGCGGATAGTATTTATTGAATTAAAGAAAAAAATAAATCATTAAAAACCTGACAGAGCGTGTCGCCAACTTGGTGAAGCAATTTGATCCTGTAACTTCTAGTCGGCGACATACTGAAGCAGAATGAGTCCAACGCCAGCCAAGAATATTAAAATAATATCTAAACGGCGGACATTTATCCATGAAAATATGGAAAACCGGTGATGGTTTGTTTGACAGAGATACAACTGTTGGAGTCAGCTCTCCAAGGTAAATAAATGCTGCACATTATTATTACACTACTTCATAAAACTACTGTAGTTGTTAGTAGTACAATTTATTGCATTGTTTTATCCGATATTTATTATTCAAAAGTGTGTTTTTCTTTTTAAAAGGCGTGTTACATGTTAAAATGGTGTTGTTTGAGAGGGTGGGGTTCAAGCTCTATAATTTAGAATTTGACCAACATTTTCATGAAAAAACATGCCTCTAAAGTAGCACACAACTTCAAACATTGCCCGTGTTTTTTTCTTTTTCTTTGGCATTTTGCGACACCTATTCCAAAGAACCTCAACAAAAGGTGCTCGGAGAAGAACGTGAAAAAAGAACTTCCATCACATGTGATCAAAGTTAAGTTATTCAAAAGTTTTTGAGTTTTACAATACAGTAGTACCTCATTTTAGGAGCTCAATTGGTTCTGCGACGGAGCTCTTAACTCAAAAGGCAAGAACAAGGAAGTTTGATCATATTAAGCCTATACTTTATATACCTTTATATACCTATGTACATATATACCTATGTATATACACTACCGTTCAAAAGTTTGGGGTCACCCAAACAATTTTGTGGAATAGCCTTCATTTCTAAGAACAAGAATAGACTGTCGAGTTTCAGATGAAAGTTCTCTTTTTCTGGCCATTTTGAGCGTTTAATTGACCCCACAAATGTGATGCTCCAGAAACTCAATCTGCTCAAAGGAATGTCAGTTTTGTAGCTTCTGTAACGAGCTAAACTGTTTTCAGATGTGTGAACATGATTGCACAAAGGTTTTCTAATCATCAATTAGCCTTCTGAGCCAATGAGCAAACACATTGTACCATTAGAACACTGGAGTGATAGTTTCTGGAAATGGGCCTATATACACCTATGTAGATATTGCACCAAAAACCAGACATTTGCAGCTAGAATAGTCATTTACCACATTAGCAATGTATAGAGTGTATTTCTTTAAAGTTAAGACTAGTTTAAAGTTATCTTCATTGAAAAGTACAGTGCTTTTCCTTCAAAAATAAGGACATTTCTATGTGACCCCAAACTTTTGAACGGTAGTGTATATACATATACTGGCTCACCTGCACTGGCTTCCTGTGCACTTAAGATGTGACTTTAAGGTTTTACTACTTACGTATAAAATACTAAAAGGTCTAGCTCCATCCTATCTTGCCGATTGTATTGTACCATATGTCCCGGCAAGAAATCTGCGTTCTAAGAACTCCGGCTTATTAGTGATTCCCAGAGCCCAAAAACAGTCTGCGGGCTATAGAGCGTTTTCTATTCGGGCTCCAGTACTCTGGACTGCCCTCCCGGTAACGGTTAGAGATGCTACCTCAGTAGAAGCATTTAAGTTCCATCTTAAAACTCATTTGTATACGCTAGCCTTTATATAGACTCCCCCTGTTAGACCAGTTGATCTGCCGTCTCTTTTCTGCTCTGCCCCACATTCCTGCGTAGAGAGGTTAATAGGTGACCACAGATGTTGCGCTAGCTGTTCAAAGTCGGGACCCGGGGTGGACCACTCATCCGTGCATCAGTTGGGGACGTCTCTGCGCTGCTGACTTGTCTCCACTCAAGATGATCCCCTGCTGGTTCCACTATGGACTGGTCTCTCACACTATTGACTAGATCCACTCGACGTCCGTTGCACCGGTCGCCGGGGGGGGGGGGGATCACCACATCTGCGGTCCCCTCCAAGGTTTCTCATTGTCATCCCATTGGGTTGAATTTTTCCTTGCCCTAATGTGGGATCTGAGCCATTGTGGCTTGTGCAGCCCTTTGAGACACTTGTGATTTAGGCCTATATGAATAAACTTTGATGGATTGAAACATTTGTATACCTCAAATCAACGTCTCTATTGAAATGATTTAAAATTAATTTAACTGGTGCTTGCCCCCCCACAACACCATAATATTAACATGTAACTTTCATTTTAAAAGGAAAAGCACACTTAGATAAAATATTGTATAAAAACAATACAATATAATAAAGTACTAACAACTACAGTAGTTTTATGAAGTAATGTAATATTAATGTCCCAAATTTACCTTGGAGAGTGGACTTTTTCCAGTATCTTCCAGCTGCTTCTCTGTTAAACACACCAGCAGCTTTTACGTATTTTCATGGATAAATGTCCGCCGTTTAGATGTTATTATAACATCCTTGGCTGACGTTAGACTGATTCTGCTTCAGTATGGTGCAGACTAGCAGTGATACGCTCGGTCATGTTTTTTGATGATTTATATATTTAATTTAATAAACATATTCTTCTTCTTCTTCTCAGCACTGTCCTTCACTCTCACTGTCTTCCATCTCAGGGTCGGAAGACAAACTTATGTCGATCTTGAGCTACAAGCTAATGCTAATGAGTGAGACCAGATGTTTTGGTGGGATCTTACGGGGTTCACTGTGACATTTGCTACACCAAGTTGAGGTACCAATGTGGGAAAGTTCTTTTTACACTTGTGTCATGAGTAAGAATGCTAAAAAGTTGTCTAAGGTGCAACTGCGAGACGGTGACACAACTTGTATTACATCAATCAGCTCAGTGGCCTTGTGGTTAGAGTGTCCGCCCTGAGATCGGTAGGTCTTGAGTTCAAACCCCGGCCGAGTCATACCAAAGACTATAAAAATGGGACCCATTACCTCCGTGCTTGGCACTCAGCATCAAGGGTTGGAATTGGGGGTTAAATCACCAAAATGATTCCCGAGCGCGGCCACCGCTGCTGCTCACTGCTCCCCTCACCTTCCAGGGGGTGAACAAGGGGATGGGTCAAATGCAGAGGACAAATTTCACCACACCTAGTGTGTGTGTGACTATCAGTGGTACTTTAACTTAACTTTAATCAAAATAAGGAATTGTTTTACTGTATTAAAAGTGCTTAACCTGTTTTTACACCTGTAAGACGGTGTTCTAACTGTTTAAAAAGGCTAGTTTTCTACGCGTAAACCCTAATATAGAGTTCTGGAAAAAAATAATAAAATAATAAAAACATAAAATAACATTAAAAAAAAATCCCCTCAGGGATTAATTAAGAATTATTTTTTTAAATAATATTTATTCATTCATTTGATAGGGAAATCATTATACAGGTATTGAGAAAACAGGCACTTTTTTTGTTTGTTTTTCCCACCCCAAAAATAAATAAATACATTTTTTTTTAAATAAAAAATTCAAAAAAAATCTCAATTTCCCCTCAGGGATTAATAAAGTATTTCTGATTCTGATTCTGAAAATATGAATATGAAAAAAAATGAAATACAGTATTTTTGTCATGAACACCATGGCCGTCCTGAGCGCTCACAAGGGGGACAAACAGCAGTGAGGCATGCTAAAAATCCGACACTCTCCCCTAGAATGAAGCAATAAGTCGAGTGACATTTTCGAGCAGCCCTGTCTGCACAGTGTGTTGGGATGTCTCTCT
Organism: Entelurus aequoreus; assembly: GCF_033978785.1. NCBI lineage: Eukaryota > Metazoa > Chordata > Actinopteri > Syngnathiformes > Syngnathidae > Entelurus > Entelurus aequoreus. Next base: position 16,064,507 of record NC_084744.1, on the reverse strand, counting down.
CGGCTCCTCCGTGGGGACGCCCGCCGCGGTGCGAGAGGTCAGGAGTGGGAGGTGGGGTGGGGTTAAGAGGGGACGGATCAAAACCAGAGCACGAGTGCCTTAACTTCGCTCAATGCCCCACAGTGACCTGCACGCCCACGCAGGGTGAACCGTGCGCGCCAAGATCTACGGGAGGCTCGACGCCGCTTTGTAAACGAGGGTCGCTGGATGGATAAAATGTGACCGCCTGAGACATTTGTCTTTGTGTACTGCACGTGCACGCCATAACTTTTACAGCAACCTGGATACATTTTTTAAAAAATCTCTTAACACATACTATTCATGACCTTTTGCCCTATTCAGCTTTTATTTTGAACTCAGTTCCAGAAGTTATTCAGCATATTGTCAATAAGAGCAGCTATCTCTGCTAATCACATCAACAACAAATAATGAGCTGCAGCTTATGACACATCCGCACATGAAGTACTTCAGTTGTAAAGTACAAAAATAAATCTGGCAGCAGCTAGTTGGGTAATATAACATCATACAGCACGGGTAATGTTACAAATTACTAGCTACTACTGCTGGTAACTTGGTAACAGTTTATACTATTATTATGAAGATTTGCAACTTATTCATGCAAAAAAAATCTATTTTTGGCAACTTTTTTCCCTGTTTTGTGCATTTAAACGCTTCTCTCAGTGATGTTTTTTTTACAGCCTTGACGTTGAATTAGACTTAAACAGCAGATAGGAGCATTCTTCACAATAGAGGGATTCTCAATGCTTAGATAATCTCTCACAATGGTCTCTTTAATTCCTTTATATTATATGGAAAATACCTGAGCCAGGTAGCTCGGCAGGCTTCAAGCTAATTAACCCTTTAACACCCGGGCCATCAGATAACACACACACACACACACACACACTCTCTCTCTCTCTCTGTGTCTCTGAGGAACCTTGTCACCATCTCTATTGCTCCCAGTCCTCCGTTGTAAATATAATCTATTTTTTAAACATAGAATTGATAAAGCAATAGATGGATGGCGAATTTACAATAAATACATTGTGATCAAAAGGTAATAATAGATGTATTTGTTTTTGTTTGTTTTTTCAGATTTTTTGCAAACTACTGCAAGTTTATGAACATCACAAATAAATTCACAATGAGTGTAAATGTAAAATATTAAAACAATTAAATGTTGCACTTTAATTAAGAACAAATACTAAGTCTTAAGGACATATCCCACAGTGGAGTGTTTGAAGTTGTGTCTTAGACCTGCTTTTATTCTATGGCTTTTAACACTGCGTGAGTTGTGTGGTCATCTGTGTTTTTACATTTGCAGTTCTATTTATTGTTTTAATTGGTTTTACCCTTTACATTTTTTTTAATCATATTTATTTGTATATTGTTTTTATATTGTTTTTATATTTATTTATTTAGTTTTTATTCAGTCATTGGCGGAGCCAAGGATAGTATTTGAATCGTGTTTTTAATATTTTTTGTGCAGCACTGTGGAAACATTTTTGTTGTTTAAATGTGCTATATAAATAAAGTGGATTGGATATTAAAACAATCAACAACAACAACAAAAAGTAAAAATAACGAAATATTTTTTTTTTTTACACATACTTAAAATAATTTAAAAAAATAACGGACAAAAATACAAAAAAATAAAAGTATAAACATTTTTTATTAAAAATAAAACAAATTACATATTTTTGTATTTCTATTCCATAAATAAATTGGAGTATACCTCATTTTGTACAAGTACATCTGTCTGAGTAGTTTAATACATAAAAAATGAAACCTATGCCATTTGTTACGGGTCAAAGTTCACTCTCTCTCTCTCTCTCTCTCTCTCTGAGCACAGCTCTCTCTCCCCTGACTCAGCTTGCCAGCATCCAGTTACAAATTAGCTTAAAAAACGCCTTTTGTCTCTCAATACACAGACAATAAAACCCCACGGACGGGGTTTCATGTGCAAATGTCACCGGCGAGAATGGCACAGGTGCAACATGTTCTTTTGTGTGTGTGTTTTGTCACAAGTTTCTGCTGTCACCAGCTATCTTTTTTTATTTATTTTTTTAAAGTAGAACAGTCGTGTGGTGTGGCTACAAAATCGCGTGATAAAGTTATCTTACCAACAAAAAGGAAGCATGCGTGTAAATGTGCCGTTACATAAATGGTCTAACAGTGAGCATCCTTTTCAAAGGTTTCGGAAAAACAGCGTCTAAAGTGCCGCAAAACTCTCTTCTCCGACGGTCTTTGAACTCAGCGTTGCAGCTTACCTCTTTATCGGTTCTTCTTGTTTCTCTGCGCGCTTCTCCGCTAACTTTAGTTTTGCATCCAGTCCACCGTGTGCACCCCCCACTCAAGGCTTTCCTCCCACGAATGAATGTGACTATCGTGCACTTGCTGATACAAGACAAGAAGCAACGCCTCCAAGGCAGGACTTTGGGGATACAATGTGTGCGTATTGGCAGGGGCAACGTCGTCATGCCGAGGCGGGTTTCGGCCAGCAGAGGGGCGAGGAACATGCTTAGCCTGTTTTTTTTTTTTAAAGAATAACACAACAATCTTTTATGCACACCTGCACATTGATCTGCATTAAAAATGGTGCTCAACAAAGATATCAGTGATTAATGCCATGAGGCACTTGCACAGAGGTGTTTTTTTCTTTTGGGGGGTTGGGGGGGGCATGGGGCTCAAGACAGAAAAAAGGGCACCCACAGCGAAAATGATTCATAAAGTTATAAAGTCATAAAGCCATGGCCGTAACTACCATTAAGGACACCGAGGTCATGTCTTCTGTAATTTTTTAGGTGACAAAAGGATGAAGATATGACTGACTAGTGTTGTCCCGATACCAATATTTGGGTACCAGTACCAAAATTATTACGATACTTTTCGGTGCTTTGATACTTTTATAAATAACCACAAAAAACTGCATTGTTGGCTTTATTTCAACAAAAAAAACCCAAGGGTACATTAAACATGTTTCTTATTGCAAATGTGTCCTTAAATAAAATAGAACATACTAGACAACTTCTCTTTTAATAGTAAGTAAGCAAACAAAGGCTCCTAATTAGTCTGCTGACATATGCAGTAACATATTGTGTCATTTTCCATGCTATTATTTTGTCAAAATTATTAAGGACAACTGGCAGAAAATGCATTTTTAATGTACTTTTTCATTTACTGATAATATCTGCTTACTTTCTCTTTTAACATGTTCTATCTACACTTCTGTTAAAATGTAATAATCACTTATTTTTCTGTTTGTTTTGGATGATACCACAAATTTGGGTATCAACCCGATACCAAGTAGTTACAGGATCATACATTGGTCATATTCAAAGTCCTCATGTGTCCAGGGACATATTTCCTGAGTTTATAAACATTATATAAATAAATAAAAAACGAAAGAAGATGTTGTGATGCCAAAAAATATCAACGTAATCACAGTAGTTCACTATCCTAAATAAAATCTGGAACGCAAAAACATATCACTCAAGACCAAACTGCAAATCTTCAACTCAAACGTCAAATCCACCTTACTCTACAGTTCAGAAACCTGGAAGATCACCGCCAACATACTCAACAAAATACAGACATTCTTCAACCGCTGCCTCCGTCGCCTCCTATAGGAATCTACTGGCCTAACACCATCTCCAATGCCAACCTGTGGCACCTCACTAGACAAGACACAATAGAAACACAAATCAGGAGGAGGAAATGGAACTGGATTGGTCACACACTGCGGAGACACAATAGATCAATCACGAAACATGCTCTAACATGGAACCCGCAAAGCAAGAGGAAGAGAGGAAGGCCTAGAGCCACCTGGAGAAGAACCACAGAGCAGGAGATGAAGGCGCAAGGGCTGTCATGGCAACAACTGGAGCGGAGGGCACAAGACCGAAGAGGATGGAGGAGTTTCATCAATGGTCTATTAAAAGGCCTAAGTAAGTAATGTATAGTAGTGTCGACTAGATACGCCCGTGTACTTGGTATCATTACAGTGGATGTTAGGTTTAGATCCACCAATGGCGTTTGTTTACATTTTGACGCTGGTGAGCTACGGTGTGTAGTGAAGCATGTTTAGCTATTCCTCATCCTGCAGGGATGATACTTGTAAGAAACTTACTTTATTTGTCGCCATGGAGGCGAGGATTAGTGATTTAGAAGTAGCTAAAACACTGCCGACAGCGGCTTATCTTTAGCCGCTAGCTAGCTAGCCAGGTCTTAAAGCACCTCTTCCTGAGGGCTTTTCAGTGTTATAACTTCATCTTTATCTTTAGTTTTTAAGCCAAAATGCGTCCGTTCTCCCTTTTCTGTCTACACACTGTGTCTGCTTGTAAGTACTCTGTGTGTGCGCTTCCGAACATGCTCCTCTGCTCGTAAACCAGCAATCAATCAATCAATCCTATTTATTTATATAGCACATTTAAACAACAAAATGTTTCCAAAGTGCTGCACAACAATATTAAAAACAATATTAATTATATGTATTGTTGCATTTGAACAATTGTATTGTTGATAATAAAGGTAAAGTACTGGTATTGTTTATTATCAATAGCACTATTTCTATTGGTATTCATATTGCTCCATTTTTAGTGTAATAATGCTCATTGTCATTTCTGTATTTTTTTTATTTAATTTTCGCTAACTGCTTATTTGCTATTACTTTTACCATCATATTTGTACATGTCGTATTTGCTGATGTTGCTCTGTTGTTGTTGTTGTTGTTGTTGTGTTTGCTGTTGTTGTTTTTGTCTCTCTGTCTAATCCCCCTCTTGTCCCCACAATTCCCCCCTCTGTCTTCCTTTTTCTCTCTTTCTATCCCCTCCTGCTCCGGCCCGGCTGCACCAAATGATAATATAAATACATTTAATAAAGTCAAAATACAAGTAAGGCAACAAGAGAAGTATCCTAAACTTCTCTTTTGTAAAGTAAATCTGAACAGCCGATATGGGCATCTACGTCTGCTATATGATTTGCCCGAGAAGCTGGGCAGGACATTATAAAAAAAAAAAAAAAAAAAAAAAAAAAACAATATTAAAATATTATCCTTAGCAATGACACGACGTGACGACAACGAGGGGGGGTGGTGGACCGGTACTTTTCAGAGGTGGTATAGTACCAAATATGATTCATTAGTATCACGGAACTATACTAATACCGGTATACCGTACAACCCTAGTGGGACATCGTGTGCACTGTACATCACCATGCGGTAGATCATCTTCTCTCAATATACCATCTTTGGTCATGGACAGCTCGTCACAACTCCAACAACGTAACGCAAAGAAGTCCACTTTTACTTTAAACATTATCCGATCCGAAATGTGCTGTCAACATACCATTGACATGAAATCATACTGATGTAACTAATGTTGCTTTAAATTGAATGAAATGGATGTGAAACGCTGTCGGTATAATTCTGTCGTCGCGTCAGTCAGAACACGTGCTCTGCGTAGGACTTGGCGATCGGTGGGTGCCAGGGGGGGCATTTTGCATGATTGAGCACATTAAAATGTAATTTATTGAATGACAAAGCGCTCCTATTAATATTTTACCCCAAACGTATTCCTGGCTATGCTCTGTCAGTTAATAAAATATGAATGCAAAATTTCCTCCATTACTTCAGGTGGCTCCATTAGTAGTGCAAAGCTAAAGATCTTGGGTTTGAACCCTGGTCGTGGTTGAAAATGTGGTGTTTTTTTTATATATATGTTTTCATATATTTTAAACAATAGCATATTAAACAATAAACATATTAAAAAATAGCATATTAATTGCTTAATATGCTAAACTTCATGATATTAATACAAATGTGGACTCTTCATTAGTTTTGGACTCCCTCAGTTCCTGTTTTTGAGCCCCCTGGGTTTGTGTTTTAGTTGCCATGACTACAGATTGTTGTCACCTGCCTGTGGTTATTGTTCGGGATGCTCACCTGCTCCTAGGCACTAATCAGAGAGCTACTTATTTCCCGTTGTTTGCCACACTCAGTCTGGCTTCCTTATTTGCTGTATGCAACAAGTTACGTTGGATGAATTCCTTCTTCTTTGCTCATGATTCCTGTGCTAAGTTTTTGCCTTAGCTCCCTGTGCGATCGGCACACGTCTCTTTTACCGGTATCTTGTATTTGCGTATCCAGTTTCCGTCTGCATCCTGGGAAAACGACCCACTCATAAACATGCGACCCAACCGTGACAGTTACAAAATCATGCTGATTATCAAAGTGATACATAGTTATAGCTCAATTGTAGCTTTTGTTGTTCTGGAAATTCATTGCGTTGCTCAAAGTAATTTAATTTATTTAGTACTAGGATACTCATGATTTCAGCTTTTCAAAGTTTCTCTTGGACAACCAATTTTTGACCATGGTATTTGTCAAATCTCACCCTGATCACAGCATGATTTTTCTAATATAGTAACCAATACAAAATAAAATCATCAAATTGAATTAGAATAAATAAATGTTATTTATTATTACAGAGCAAAGCATAAGCAGCATCACACTTTTAATATTCAACTGGCCCAGGATTGACACCAGACTGGCTTGATAGTCGAGTTGAAAAAAAACTTGCTAGACACTCAAATTTTTGCAACAGATTCTCAAAAACACTAGAGCACTGTGATATTTAACTAGCTTTCTTGCAGTAGGTCCTTAAAAACAACAGAGCGTTGCCATTGGTAGGGGGACGTTGGTTCCCCCAGGAATATACAAAATAAGAATTGCAGTGAAGGGAGAGGTTTGGCCCCTCGGTCCTCAGCTTTCTAGAAATGTGGCTCCCAAAATAACTTAGTCGAATATCCCTGATCAGGCCTGACCAGGCTAAATTGGGGCCCCAAGCAGAATTTTATTTCAAGCCCTCTCCCCATTACAACATTTTTTTTCCACATTTACTTTATTTATGTGTGCTGTCTTTTATACTTTTTAAAATAAAACTTGAATTTGATTTGATTGTTTTGTACTGAAACAAATTAATGGCAAAGGAATATTTATTTTTAGCGCAAAACACAAATTTTAACGTTTTTATTTTATTTTATTTCTTACATTGAACAAAGAGAGTACAGTCTACTAAATTAAGTTCCTTGTTTGTTAACCAGGCTTGGCCAATACAGCTGGTTCTAATTCTGGTTCTGATAAATGTATTAGAGTACCGGAAGAATGGAAAAACAAGTTGCCTCTATATTGAAGCTATTATCATATTTATCTGATTTATGACAACAAACAATTACAAAGTTTGTGAGTAAATAGGTATGATCAAAATATTAAAAATATCACAGAGATTCCAGAGAACATTTTGGGAAGATAATGAGCAAACCAGTCACGTGATCCAACAAATTATTATTCAGGACCTTATGTTTTTGAGCCCGAGTTCAAGGAAGATGAGCAATAAGTTTTAGAAGCTGAGTGCTAAATGACTGCAGTTTATTGAAACACTTTAGCGTCATCAGCATTGCTAGGTGATAAACATACAACCTCACCATAATAAACCATAATAAAACAAACACTTACTGTACAATTTCCACTCTCGCTGGGATGCTGACCAACAACCACGATCCTCATGAGGGGTTAAAAAAGGTTGCCACAAAGAGCGTATTTTTTGCCATCCCAGAGAACGTCAAAGTTGAACAACCTCTCGGTCCATGGCCACATTTGTCTACTACCAGGCGAGAGATGCATGAATTATAATCTACAACTTATTTTTAGCAAGTTTGAGACAAAGCAGAAGCAGCCGCCAGGTTAGTGTGTCAGCAATAGCATTAGCTCACTGCTATCAATGTGCCGCTAAAATAGTCAGTCTGCGTTAGCGCTTACAAAAACACTACTGCTCGTATTTGGTTAATTTTCAGGTCACGCCATGTAAATGGAATATTGTTGGCGGTTTCTGGATGTTTTTTAGAGGGTTTTATGGGCGCAATAGAGGACCCTTGATCTATTGACTCAATTGTTAGCTATTTATTTACAATTTTGAATGCATAAAAAAAGCCAAGATTATGTGTTCTTGTCTTACATAAGGATTGTGAATGATAAACAACACATCTCTTTCCATTTTTTGCATATTTCCAGTACGACTGATCTGCTGATATAGTCAGAGTGCAGAAGCGGTACGACAGTGACTTAATTCGACCCCGAATCTACGGAAATAGCGGAATATTCAAAATGGCCGGGTAAATTTGTGGCATTTGGTGATGTTTAGACAGTATTTTCACATACTTTGCAGACTGTCAATACACTTGGATTTAATGGATACAGTGAAACACAATTAAGCATATAAAGCATATAAAGTCAACTTGTATTTCCATTATACTGGTACTTTGATCTTTCTACAACAATTGCGACAAGGATTTTAATCCAGTAACCTCAGCTCTGCAAGACACGCGTCATTGCACTGCACCATGATAGTCACCGAGAATGCAGGGGGAAAATTTGCCATTATGTTATTATCGGTTACAGAGCAGCAAGCGGCTAAAAATACAGTACAGGCCAAAAGTTTGGACACACCTTCTCATTTCAATGCGTTTTCATTATTTTCATGACATTGTAGATTGTCCCTGAAGGCATCAACACTATGACACCAGTGAAATGAACACCCTTTCTGGTGACTACCTCTTGAAGCTCATTGAGAGAATGCCAAGAGTGTGCAAAACCTTAATCAGAGCAAAGGGTGGCTATTTTGAAGAAACTAGAATATAAAACATGTTTTCAGTTTTGATGCTTTTAGTGACAATCTACAATGTAAATAGTCATGTGTCCAAACTTTTGGCCTGTACTGTACATTTGTTTGTAAAATGTCAAATAAGGCACCCTGGCATTTATTAATTGCCATTTTTACATGTGCCTTTTCACGCAAAACGAGCCCCCCACGGGTCGCGGCGCCCAACGCATGCACAGAGCATATTCTGCGTTTAGGGCAAGGCGGCCTTGTACACAAGATATTTTACCAGACTGTAATTTAGCTCATTAAACCCCACCTTTCACCTCAATAATTAAGATTTTAAATAAAACAAAACTATAGTGAACTTGTTTGATTTGTAAATTAGTAAAAGACCGTCGTTCAGTTATTTACCTGCCTGAGATTTCCCCCCATGAAATAGAAAGCTCAGTGGTTAAGGTGCTTTCTTGAGCAACCAAAAATGTTAAAGAAGCCATATCGGACCAGAAATACAAAAAACAAATCTGTCAGGAGCCGCAAAACTGTAAAAGCCGTATATAAGTCTTATAATGAAAGCAACACATGATGTAAGTGTCTATATTAGCCATATTAGACTGCACGTTCTTATCTGTCAGGCGGGTGCGGTATTTGGATTTGATGTAAATACCTGCTTGCACAGGTTTTTGTTTTGTTTGCAACAGCCACCTGCCTGACACCATGCCAGGCTGACGCAAATCTTCTTTGACAGAAATTGGGATTAAACTCAATTTTGAATTTGGATGAATCAGGATCAATCACAATTTATAATTTAGATTAATAATAATTAAATCAAATGGAAAAAATTGATATTCAGATTGGTTTTTTTTTTAAACTTTTCACAGTACTAAGTATGCATTTATTATATTTTGCCAAGCAGATATTTATTTTATTTAAAAAAATAAATAAAAAATAATATATGTTAATATGACGTTTGTTGCATGATCAGATAATATTTAAGTCAAAATACATGCAATTGCATGTAGTAATAAGCCTACATGCAATTTAGCAGTAGCACAAAAGAAAACTATTACTGCTTTGTAAACGACTCTTTACCATGTCAATCAAAACGTTTGTCTAATTATCTTTGTAAAAGCGGCATATGAGATACAGCATTTGTATTAGAGATCATTAATGTTGTGCCTGTAAAGGCAAATAAATATCACATAATTAATTATTTGCTGCACTAAGGCCAAGTGGATACACCGCTCTCCTCACACTTTAAGACGGGGGTCAGCAACCCCACAAGCGGCTCTTGAGCGGTGCCCTGGTGGCTCTATGGAGCTTTTTTCAAAAATGTATGGAAATGGAAAAAAAATGGAGTGAAAAATGTATATTTTTTGTTGTAATATGGTTTCTGTAGGCGGACAAACACGACACAGACCTTCCTAATTGTTTGAAAGCCCACAGTTTATTATGTTTGTGTTTATGCTTCACTGAGGAGCGTATTTGGCGAGCGCTGTTTTGTCCTACTAATTTCAGCGGCCCCTGAACTCACCGTTGTGTGGACTGTGAGTCAACAGTTTGTTTACATGTAAAACTTTCTCCGACGCTGCCACTGAAAGACCCTGTTTTATGCCACTCCTTTGTCTCGTTTTGTCCACCAAACGTTTTATACTGTGCGTGAATGCACAAAGGTGAGCTTTGTTCATATTATTATCTTGTTATGGAGTCCTAATCAGGCACATTTGGTCACTGCATGACTGCAAGTTGATTGATCCTAACATGCTATTTAGGCTAGCTGTATGTACATATTACACCATTATGCCTCATTTGTAGGTATATTTGAGCTCATTTAATTTCATTTACTTATGTTAATTTATATGTGCATGTCTCATGACACATTATCCGTATGTATAATCGGCTGCATTTCTGATAGTTGTGAGTGTGCCATGTTGTTCCAGACCACAGTAAATGTTGCCCAGCTTGCCAAAGATTGTAATAAATCCATTAGAAGAAGACAGCCTGCCGTTTCCTTTAACTTGGACACACACATCTATACCTTTGGCCAATCTAAGTCATTTCCCGGAGTTATCTCACCCACTGAGAAGTTTTACTAATGTTTTCCAATGTTGTAAAAATGTGTAGAATAAATATTGTATTTCAACATTTCTGTCAACGAATATTTAAGTCAGCCTGCGACACAGTCATTTTGATAGTAGGCTAATATAGCTTATTAGCCACATACGTCATGTGTTGTCTTCATTATAACACTTATAAGTCTTAATTTTTTGCGGCTCCAGACAGATTACTTTTTTGTATTTTTGGTCCAATATGGCTCTTTCAACATTTTGGGTTGCCGACCCCCGCTTTAAGAGGTCACACTGGACATCAAAGTTGACAGCTTGGGCTTTAAGCTCAATGTCTAGAGGTCTCGCACTTTCATTGGGCGGACCTACTGTAAATTCGAGCCCCGGGCAGGATGAACATACCAGAGATTCTCTCCTACTTAATTGCATATGTTTGATGTGATTACAACAAACATACTGGTCCGCTCTTAAATTTTTTAGATAAGGGCCTCGCCCTAGCAAGTTTGTTATGAAACCATGTCAGATAACTACAGCCACACCATCCTCCACCCAAAACCAACTAACTGGTTATCTAGCAGAGCAAGCAACTGAAATAATGATATGGCGAACAAGATGTGGTTGAAGTCATGTAAAAGTTTTGGTTTTAGTCATAGGGTTTATTATTATGACTCACCAAGAACATCCATTGATTGTGTTCGTCATGTCGTCTTTCAAAATTAGTAAAAACGATTCCCGTGTGCAGAAAAAACAGCCGAAACTGTCAGCAGGTAAGAGTTTGTTTGCACACAAAAATATTTTTTACTAAGAACAGTCCGTCTCTGAAATGATTCATTTGCCTTTTAACAGTTGCAGAACCGTAAAAGTAAATTTCCTACAACTTAAAATGTGTTATTTGGCATGAAAACACATTTCAGACCTGTTGTGTGAATGCCAAAGCAAAAGGCCATACAACCTTTTGTGTACCTAAACCGCAAGGACAAAGCGTTAATTTCAAGCAGGCGATGATTGGACGAAGGCTTTTATTTTTTGAAATGTCAAAACTTGTAACAAATGATGTTTTCAACAGTATTAATGGTTTGGATTGCATGAGAAAGTGAGAAGGACATTGTAGCTGCCCATGAGAACATGGCAGCAACACAACTAATGTTGTAACGGTCACAAGGAACAAACTGCTCAGCAAGCATTAATACCACTAGTATGTTGATTGTTTTGTTTTAAACATTTTTTTTAATTTCCTTCATTCAAGGTCAAACAAAAACAACCAACTAAAACAACCAACTAAACAACAGTACAGTAAGGGACTTATTTACTAAAGGTTTATGTGTACTAAAACATGTGCAAACTTGATAGCACACGCCAAGCTGATCTACTAAAGGTGTGCAAAGAGGATTGCGTCTGTTAAGTGAGCAGAATAAGGCGTGCAATCCATTTTGCGTCTCTTTTTTCATTAATATGTAAAATATATGCTGATCACCAGAACGCCCACAATACTCGGAGGAGAAAATGCAAATCTAATTTAGCACACGCAATGTGATTTATCAAAACTTATCACTGTTTTGCGAGCACTATTTTGCATTTTATTTAGCACCTCGGAAAGGTTGTGCAAACTGACAGTTCCACACACGGCTGCAGGATCAGTGCTCGTGCTGCACAGAAAGTCGATGAACAGACAAAAATCCTCCGTCTATGTGTGTGTGTGTGTCAACATTTTGGATGGTCAAAAATAAAATAAAATAAAATGTTACACATATCGTCTACTCAATTTCCTTTTATAGTTTTATAGCTGCTAGAGGACTTAAAGGGCTTAATAAAACAAATTTCATTGATGAGTTTTGGTGTCATTTAGTATTTTTATTATTGATGTTAGTTTTTGTTCACATAGAATTTAAATGATTAAAATATTTCTTATATGAAAAAAACTTCTTTAAGAACGCATTTTTTTGCGTTTTGACCAGAGTAAGTGCAGCCTCTCACCAATGAGCGCATCTTCAGCGGCATATAAAAAAAATGCGCTGTCAATATAGATGCACGACTGCTCTTCTAAAATGCCCATAAAAAGTGATACATGTCTCCTGCATGTTTGAAAACATGTACTGCACATTCATGATAACATGAATGTGCAGTAAATGAGTGTCTATGTGGTGATGCCCGTATAGTACACACAAAATCTACATTTTAAATAAGGCGGTCTGCACCACTTTTCAATTGCGCATGCAGTATTAGTAAATCTCCTAAAAAAAACACGCCTAATAGTACATTTTACTTCATGGATGGCATAATCTGTTTAGCGCGTGGTATTTGGATCTTAGTAAATCAGGACTTAAGTCCATCCATCCATTTTCTACCGCTTGTCCGTTTTGGGATCGCGGGGGGCCCTAAGTATTATTTATTTATTTTTTTGACATGTCCTGTCCAGCCACTAAGGCAAATCATATTGTTGATGTAGATGCCCATATTTCTGCTGTACATAATTGATTTACAAAAGATAAGTGTGGTATACTTCTCTTGTTGCCTTATTTGTATTTGACTTTATCAAATGGATGTATTTAATGTTTGGCGCGGCCGGACTGAAATATGAAATCCGTGCTGCAGTCTGCAGGTGTACCTAATGTTGTGGCCCAGCAGTCATTCACAACTCCTCCAACACGAACATTGTTGTTTTTGCACTTTTTGGCTTCTTATTAAATAACTTTTTTAAATAGATTCAATTTTGCACGTGGAAAGTTTAAGTGTGGGCTTTAGTTGATATAACACTCCCGTCAGGGGGTGCATTCTACGGCGGGGGTGCATTCTCTACCACCAGGAGGCGGGATTACTGCGAGCCTCAGCCAGGGCGTCTTCGCAGGCGTTTTATGATTGCTCAGCACAAGAAATACTTACACATATACAGTTGTTGACAAAATACACTGTACATTATATACCTAAGCTAACTAAACTATGGAAATGTATAATATAGTTCATATAGCAATACGGTCTCACTGCACAGCAGGCCAGCAGTTAGCCGAGTCCGCAATCCATGTTGAGGCACAACTGAGTGACGTGCCTCAACTGGCTGCTGATCACAGCAAGTCTCTTCTCAGTATTTGAACGGCAAATGTGAAAATTCAGCGATTTTGAATAAAAATTATCTAAAACTGGTTAAGTTAAATGGAAAATAACTTTATAGTATATTCACTGGATACATATAACAATTTAATTTTTTTGTTTTCTATTTACATTTTTTTTCTTTCCATGATGGCAGCTGAGGCCCTGCCTCACCTGCCTCCAGTGACTGCACGTCACTGATGTACAGATATGATACGAAAAAATTATACTAAAGAACCAGTTACTGAAGTAGATATTAATAACACAGAAATGACAATTAACATTTTTGCACTACAAACGGAGCAATAAAAATACCAATAGAAAATAACACTATTGATAGTGAATAATAATTATAATAATTACCTTAATTATCAACCATATAATTGCTTCAAATGCAACAATACATAAATGTAATGAATACTTAAATTACAAAAAAATGCAGATAAATGGAGGGGAAGACAGAGAAACAGACGGACACAACCAGCACCAGTCCGCGATTCACCCCAAACGCCAACACGCAAACAAGAGACACACCACCGCCCAAACAACCAAGCCACAGCCCCCACACCAAACAAAAAGGCTGCGCTGCCCCTGCACCAACCCACTGATACAAACCCCACAGCACAAAGCCCAAACAGAAGGTCAAGGACCCCGCCTAACAGAAAAAAACAAAAAACGTGCGACTCGCATAAACCAAAAACGAAACAACCGATCACCCAATCCACATCCGTCAACAAAAAAAATTTAAAAAACACTCCGAAATTTTAAGAAGAAGACAGACACACCCAAACACACAAAAAAAACCACAATGGCCCCCATGAAGCCAGAACAACACCCGATCAGGCCCTAGTGTAAAGGCTTCATTATGCTACATCGGCCTTTCGGGCAATGTCCTGATCCTGTTGTAACTCTTTGGCGTGTGGCAATAGTGTGGCAGTTGCAATGCCCTGCCAAAAAGCCAGGGGCAGCATTTTCATCAACATATTTGAGAGTTTCTTCAACGAGATGTTCTTTAGTTTGCACTATAGTTTCTTTTGTTTTGGAAAATTAATTTACCGCTCCGCCGTGGGGTTTGAAAAAGGAGGGGCAAGCCGGCCATAACACGTGTGAGTTTCCGCTACCAAGTTTTGAGCAAATAATTGATGTGTATTCAAGTCAAACATTTTTAAAATGTTCCTGAATGACATTTCGGCAATAAAATTGCATTTGTGCCAAAATATTAGGGTCTTTTTTTATCCATCCATTTTCTACCGCTTGTCCCTCTTGGGGCCGCGGGGGGTGCTGGAGCCTATCCCAGCTGCGGGGTACACCCTGGACAAGTCCCAACCTCATCGCAGGGGGGGGGGTGTCTTTTTTAAGTCAATTTTTATTAAGTAGGCAAGTAATAACCTGTGATGAATTATGACTAATCTGATTGGGGAAAACAAATCATTTGAATCGGCACTAATTTAAATACAAATCTTTTAATATTTCAGCTTTTTTTCATTACATGATGCCTTTAGCTCTCTGTATCCATTTTTGATGTTTTTTTTTGTTTTTGTGGGGGGCGGGGAATTAAAATAGTAGCATCCAAGATCGTGATTAAAACTTTAATAATTGTGTCACCAACACTTTAAAGCAGAGGTCTCAAAGTCAAGGCCCGTGGGCCAGATCCAGCCCGCGAATGAATAATCCATGGCCCCCGGGGTCATATTTGATTAGTATTAGAACCGGCCCGCAGGCCACAGCCGCCTGCTGCTGTTTTGCGTGCACCAATACTCCATCAGTGTTGGCGCTAAGAATTTTCAAATTGGGGTCCCAGGGACCCCATCAGATCATAAAAATGGGGTCCCACAGTAAAAAATTTTGGATCCCACTTTTTTGTAAACCGTTTTGAAAACAAATGATAAATGTATGCATTGTCCTGTTATATCTCACATTCTGTATTGTGTTTTGGAAAAAGGTTGTCATAAACGTTACTTAATTAATTAAAAAAATAATACAAAAGAAAACACATTTTGATGCATATGTAAATGTATTCAGTTATAAACATTCATTCACTTTCTTCTTTCCTTCATGGATCTAAACTTTACTGCTGCCGGTATATTTTTCTATATTTTTATTGTAATATTTTCAGAATGTGTTTGGTCTATTTTTGGCCAAAGTAAGACAAAAAAAACAATCTGAAGTTGTCCTTATTTTTTTGTTTTAATGCCATGATTTTAATAGTACGGCCCGCGTGTGCACAGATTTTCCAACCATGCGGCCCCTGAGCTAAAATGAGTTTGACACCCCTGCTTTAAAGCAAGGTGTCAAACTGGCCTGTCGTATCATTTACCGTGGCCCGCAAAAGCCTTGAACTAACATGCGTTCATAAAGAACTTGATCTTTTCTTACAAAATGTATTCATTATTTCTATTGCGACAGAAACAAATATGTATTGCATGCAATTACATATAGTATCAACTTTAAGCATCAATTAGCAATGGCATTATAAGGGGTTTCATTCAATTTAAGGTTAGGAAAGGCAGGTTCCTTACCTTTTTTTTTTTTCTGGACTTCCTCGTCCAAGCTTAAAACAAGCATAAAGTGGTTGTCATCAAACCGATGAACAAACCGTCAAAGAGACAATAGACCAAGCTGTTGCATCACACAAGGAAAGAATTAGGACACATTTGAATTATTTACTTTTTCCTGTGACCAAAACACATAGAAAATATGTCTGTTCCCATGCATTCATGGCCTCAATTTTTTATTTTTTTATTTATTTTTCAACTTTGGTGGCCTGCTCGCCGCTTCAAGCGCAGCAATTAACCCCAAGTTCAATGCAATAGGATAAGGAGACGAGCCCGTGGAATGTTCTCTGATTAATACTGTTTGCCTTGTCACATCCCGATAAGAAGCTCACAAGTTTTGAACCTTTTCCAGGTGGTACAGGTCACTCTGCTCACGATTATTATGGCTGAACACGGCGATGAAATACAGCCGGCGGCCTGCTGTGTGACCTCATTAAAGAGCAGTGGAGTGAATTCAGGTTCAATGAGGCTTTAAAAGAGAGCTCCCACTCTGCACGCATAGCCATTGTCCTCCATATCAGGAGCATCAGGGGGATTTATAAGCCTCTCGCAGAAACATCCGCAGCCCCGCACGCCGCTGCCAACCTCTGTTCTGCACTCCCCATTCACAGGGGGGCCACACTGGGAAAGCAGGTGTGTGTGCGTGTGTGGTGTGAAGCCTGAGAATACAACAGGAACACAGCGGAGGAGTGGGATACTATTCCGGAGTAATAGGAGGATGCTGCAAATCATTAAAATGCAATGAAAGGATGTGAGATAAAATAGAAAGGAATTAAGTCATAAAGTGGAGTCATTTATTCTTCATCCAATTATCCTAAATGTTGGTATTGACTGTAATGTACCCCTTAGGACTTATAAATGGGTTAAAAAAACGCTTCGAAAAAATTGTTATTGGACTCGCAGGTTGACATTTTGTACTTTTTCCAGATCGTAAAAGTGTAGAGTTATGTTCCAAAATGGTAAATATCAAGTTTTGCGGCCGCAGAAGAACAAATGCCTCCAGTCAAAGTTAAATATTGATGTTGGTTCAACCAGGAATAGTAATGATGACTCATATAAAATGATGGCTACTGTAATAAAACTGCTACTAAATATTATCAGCCCCTTGTTTCAAGTTTGCTGCTACTGCCTCTAAGTGGCCAGAAACAATCAAATAAACTTTAAGCACCAAAGCAGTCAAAAGCATCAACCCATTGACTTTAAATGTAACCTGATCCAAGATGGTGGGATCCAATCAGAACACACCATCTCGTAGGCTCTCCGGTAATCACAATTTTCAACAAATACCATTTACCGGTAAACTATTAAAGCCGATGTACTGCATGTCAGAGATACTGTAGGCAGCTGCCTAGGGCAGTGTTTTTCAACCACTGTGCCGCGGCACACTAGTGTGCCGTGAAATACAGTCTGGTGTGCTGTGGGAGATTATGTAATTTCACCTAATTGGGTTAAAAATATTTTTTTGCCAGAAGTAATTATAATCCGTAAATAATGTGCGTTTTTGAGTGTCGGTACTGTCTAGAGCAGTGTTTTTCAACCTTTTTTGAAAAATGCGGAGGCACACCACCAGCAGAAATCATAAAAAAACGAAACTCAGTTGACAGTAAAAAGCCGTTGTCGCAATTGTTGGATATGACTTTAAAGCATAACCAAGCATGCATCACTATAGCTCTTGTCTCAAAGTAGGTGTACTGTCACCACCTGTCACATCACGCCGTGACTTATTTTGACTTTTTTGCTGTTTTCCTGTGTGTAGTGTTTTAGTTCTTGTCTTGCGCTCCTATTTTGGTGGCTTTTTCTCTTTTTTTGGTATTTTCCTGTAGCAGTTTCATGTCTTCCTTTGAGCGATATTTCCCGCATCTACTTTGTTTTAGCAATCAAGAATATTTCAGTTGTTTTTATCCTTCTTTGTGTGGACATTGTTGATTGTCATGTCATGTTCGGATGTACATTGTGGACGCCGTCTTTGCTCCACAGTAAGTCTTTGCTGTCGTCCAGCATTCTGTTTTTGTTTACTTTGTAGCCAGTTTCGTTCTGCATAGCGTTCCCTAAGTTTCACTGCCTTTTCTTAGGGGCACTCACCTTTTGTTTATTTTTGGTTTAAGCATTAGATCACTTTTTACCTGCACACTGCCTCCCGCTGTTTCCGACATCTACAAAACAATTAGCTACCGGCTGATATGGAAGAGTATTACACGGTTACTCTGCCGAGCTCTAGACAACACCGACACTCAACAAAACACATAATTTGCAGATTATAATTACTGGTTTGCAAAAAATATTTTTAACCCAAATAGGTGAAATTAGATAATCTCCCACGGCACACCAAACTGTATCTCACGGCACACTAGTGTGCCACGGCACAGTGGTTGAAAAACACTGGTCTACAGCTCGGCAGAGTAACCATGTAATACTCTTCCATATCAGTAGGTGGCAGCAGGTAACTAATTGCTTTGTAGATGTCGGAAACACGTCGTGTCGTGATCACAATATGCAGACAGCTGGAGGCAGCGTGCAGGTAAAAAGGTATCTAATGCTTAAACCAAAAATAAACAAAAGGTGAGTGCCCCTAAGAAAAGGCATTGAAGGCTATGCAAAACGAAACTAAAACTAAACTGGCTGCAAAGTAAACAAAAACAGAATGCTGGACGACAGCAAAGACTTACAGCATGTGGAGCAGACGGCGTCCACAAAGTACATCAAAGTACAAATTTATATGCCAATTTCAAAAGGCCACGGCCCCCTGACACCCCTTCTCAACTGTCTATGTGATGTCAAGGCTTGGTTAGCCCAGAATTTTTTAATAATGAATGAGGGAAAAACGTAAATTTCAGTTTTTGGTCCGGCCCTCACTGACTTGGGACCATTGCAAAATGATGTGCGTCCCAAAGTCACCAGCCTTGGCGTCACTATAGACAGCGATTTTAAATTTGACAAACAAGTCAATGGCGTTTTAAAATTGTGTTTTTATCATCTTCGTCTTTTAGCAAAGGTAAAACCATTTTTATCTTTTAACCTTTTTGAACAAGTCGTGCATGCTTTTATTTCAAGTCGCCTGGACTACTGCAATGCACTTTATGCTGGCATTAGCCAAAAAGCTCTCTCCAGGTTGCAGTTAGTCCAGAACGCGGCAGCACGACTTTTAACAGGGGCCAGGAACCCCAATTATTCGGAGTTTGCACTGGCTCCCTGTTCATTTTAGAATTGATTTTAAATCCTTGCTGTTTGTTTTTAAAGCTTTACATGGACTGGCACCTCAGTATTTCTCGGACCTCATCCAAATGTACACTCCTGCGCGCGCTCTGAGGTCCGAGAGCCAGCTCCAGCTCGTAGTGCCCAGGACCAGACTTAAAACCAGGGGAGACAGGGCCTTCTCTGTGGTCGGCCCTAAACTCTGGAACACTCTGCCCCTCCATGTTCAAACTGCTTCCACAGTGGAGTGTTTTAAGTCTCGTCTTAAGACCCACTTTTATTCTTTGGCTTTTAACACTACGTGAGTTGTGTGGTCTTCTGTCCTCTGTTGTCCTCTGTGTTTTTTTTAATACATTTTGATGTCTATTTTACTGTTTTAATTGGTTTTACCCTTTAAAATCTTTTTTAATCATATTTATTTTTTATATTGTTTCTGTATTGGTTTTCTATTCATTTATTCTTTGTTTTTATTCAGTCATTGGTGTAGCATAATACTGTTTTTTAATATTGTTTTTAATATCGTTTTTAATATTGTTTTTAATTTTGTTTTTAATATTGTTTTGGATTGGATTGATACATCCGTACATGACATGACAATCAACAATGTCCCCACAAAGAAGGAAAGGGTACACACAACTTAAATAGTCTTGATTGCGAAAACAAAGCCGGTGTGGAGAATAGCGCTCAAGGAAGACGTGAAACTGCTAAAGAAAATACCAACAAAACAGGAAAAAACACCAAAAAATAGGAGCACAAGACAAGAACTAAAACACTACACACAGTAAAACACTAAAAAAGTCAAAATAAGTCACAGCGTGATGTGACATGTCGTGACAGCACACCTACTTTGAGAAAAGAGCTATAGTGATGCATGCTTGGTTATGGTTTAAATTCATATTCAACAATTGTGAGAACAACTTTTTACTGTCAATATCGGCTCCTGAGTTTAGTTTTTTTAATGATTTCTGCTTGTGGTGTGCTTCAGGATTTTTTCAATGAAAAAAAATGTGCCTTGGCTCGAAAAAGGTTGAAAAACGCTGGCCTAGAGGGCCGTCTTAAACTCATAATCTACGGCACACGTAACACACACACACATGCGTTACTATCATTAAATGCTAGCGTTTTGACAACGTTGAGCGACTAACATTAACTATTATTGAATGCAGAAATTTGCGATGCCGCGACCGCAAAAATGTACGCAAATCAACAAATCCCTGCAAATTATGCACGGCCTCACACATTTGTCCAATGCACATTTTGGCCAATCATCATTATTTTGGCCGATTAAATTTATATCTGGGCGGCGCTGTCTAATCAAAACAAGTTTGTTTCCCATGTAACAATATATCAATTCTTTATTCCTCTACTGACACATACATAGCTCTAATCTCCTGTTCCCGTCTACAACGCTAAGCTTTCTGGGTAATGTAATATAGAGACATTTACGTCCTAGTTTACATGTATTTATATTTTTATTCTAAATTGTATTCATCCAAGGTAAACCAATCAAGAAAGGGACAAGCGGTAGAAAATGGATGGGTGGATGTTTTATTTGCAATGCTGACTTAGCAAAAAGGCAGAATTTTCATGATAGAGATATTGAAGTGTGATGATGACTTCATCTCTCATTTACTAACAAAAGTTATTGCTATGGATCATTCCCAACAGTTCATAAATGCTCGGAAAATGTGTTGGAACATAGGATAAACACGTGTTAAGCATAAAACATACACAGAGAATGTCTGCAACTTGAGTACGATAGAGCAGACAAAGGACAGTAAGGAAGCCTGCTCGTGTTTCTCTCTATAATTATTATGAATTATTGCTAATATACGTTATAATGAATTAAATTACAATGAGCTCTGAGGTATCTGCTTTTACTGCCATATAGTGTCTAATTTTAGGTCTGTGTGGTATAAAACGAGTAAAATATCAATGCAGTATTTGTTTTACAATATTTGTCTTTTTTAGGTTAAGGTTACAAGGAACATTTAAAACACTGATAATTCAAAAAATCACAAGTTGATTCAACGTTATTGATTAAAAAAAATAAGCCTCAAAACATTGCAAGTTTTGCCACAACTAAATTTGTATTCCTGATTATGATTTGTTTCAATCTGTTCTTTTAAGGGGGTCATATTATATATAAATATATATATATATATATATATATATTTTTTTACATTTAAAACACTTCCTTGTAGCCTACATAACATTATTAACGTTTGGTCAAAATGTTGCATAGATTATGTGTTACAGACCATCTTCAAGCTACTTTCTGACCGTCTCTTCTGAACGCGCCATTTTGTGGGCGTCTTCTCCTCGTCAGCCACATGGGGTCTACTGACAGATATAAGTTAGAACTATGCGCTACTTTGTATTAGAAATGGCAACTCCGGAGGATACATGTGCATGTACGAGCCAGTCTGCCCCACAAAAAGAATGATGGAGTTTATTGACTACAGCGTCTAACTCTCGTGGCGGACTCGCGCAAAGCTCTTCGGGTAAATATGTACCGTATATGGAAATATCTGTTGGTATTAAACCTGGGGAAAAAAGAAATTGGGCAAATTCTAAACGGCTTGTTTGGAGAAAGTATGAAGGAAGGCAAGATTGTTTTATACATTTCTTGCCATATCTCTTGCAGATCCTAAATACACAAAAACAAGTATCAATGGGTAACAAAACTTGGTTTTAAAATAATAGGTCAATTTTAAACAACAAAGAATAACATATGCTCGATTGTGGTGATGATTTTTTTAATTTTTGGGGGACATACTGCATCCAGAAAATATTCTGGGCGTTTTCCACTTTTCCCACATTTTGTTATGTTACAGCCTTATTTCAAAATGGAATAAATACATTTTATTCCGCAAAATTCTACAGGCAATACCAATAACGAAAAGGTTAAAAGTTTTTATTTATTTTATTTTGCTAATTTATTTATAATTTAAAAAAAAACATGTGCTTTAGTATTCACAGTTTTTGCTCAATACTTGTTTGATGCACATTTGTCAAAAATTACAGCCTCAAGTCTTTTTGAATACGACGCCTCAAGTTTGGGCAGTTTCACCCATTCCTCTTTGCAGCACTTTTCAAGCTCAATCATGTTGGATGGGAAGCGTTGGTTTTCACCCGGAATGTCTCTTTACATTGCTGCATTCATCTTTCCCTCTATCCTGACTAGTCTCCCAGTTCCTGCCGCTGAAAAACACCCCCACAGCATGATGCTGCCACCACCATGCTTCACTGTAGGGATGGTATTGGCCTGGGGATGAGTGGTGCCTGGTTTCCGCCAAACATGATACCTGGCATTCACTCCACATACTTCAGTCTTTGTCTCATCGTACCAGAACCATTTGTTTCAAATGGTCCGGGAGTATTTCAGGTGCATTTTAGCAAAGTTTTTACTAAAAAATGGCTTCCGTCTGGCCACTCTACCATACAGGGATGATAGGTGAATTGCTGCGGGGATGGTTGTCCTTCTGGAAGGTTCTCCTCTCTGACAGAGTGACCATCGGTTTCTTGGTCACCTCCCTGACTACACTAAGGTAAATGCAACAATGTAAAGAGACATCATGAGACAACCAACACTTTCCATCCAACCTGATGGAGTTTCAGAGATGCTGCAAAGAGAAATTAGTTAAGTTAAGTTAAGTTAACTTAAATGGGCAAAGAGGAATGGGAAAAACCACCCAAAGATAGGTGTGCCAAGTTTGAGGCAAAACATCAACAAAGTATTGAGCAAAGGTTGTAAATATGTACATGTGTTTTTTTTTTTTTTTAGCTTTTTAGTTTTAATACATTTGCACATTGTCATTATGGAGTATTGTGTGTAGACTTTTAAGGCCAAAAATGTATTTATGCAATTTTGGAATAAGGCTGTAACATAACAATATGAGGAAAAAGTGAAAAATGAAAAAACGTCTTGCAATATGCATTTTCCTGCAATTGGATCATTACGGACACACCGTCTCAGCACCAGAGTGGACCTTTGGCATGCTAACAGTAGGTTCTGTTCTCAAGGTCACGCTTCGATATAGCTGGGAAAAGGTGGTACATTTTATATTTGTGTGCCGCATGTCACCAACATAACAAAACTCCACAGGTTGGACTATATGATACCATTGATATGGAGGGAAATGAGTGTCTCCATGGTGACAGCCGGCACACGCAGTTCACAGCACTTTTGCACTTGTTATTAATTGTACATGCTGTCTCACTAGATTGCACACTAATAGTACACACACTTGTATAGTTTGCATGCACTATTTAGCACTTACAGTCGTGGTCGAAAGTTTACATACACTTGTAAAGAACGTAATGTCATGGCTGTCTTGAGTTTCCAATAATTTCTACAACTCTTATTTTTTTCGGGATAAAAAAACGCCTACTGTCAAGCATGGTGGTGGTAGGATTATGCTCTGGGCCTGTTTTGCTGCCAATGGAACTGGTGCTTTAAATGGGACATGGAAAAAGGAGGATTGCCTCCAAATTCTTCAGGACAACCTAAAATCATCAGCCCGGAGGTTGGGTCTTGGGCGCAGTTGGGTGTTCCAACAGGACAATGACAACAAACACACGTCAAAAGAGGTAATGGAATGGCTACATCAGGCGACAATTAAGGTTTTAAAATGGCCTTCCCAAAGTCCTGACATGTGGACAATGCTGAAGAAACAAGTCCATGTCAGAAAACCAACAAATTTAGCTGAACTGCACCAATTTTGACAAGAGGAGTGGCCAAAAATTCAAGCAGAAGCTTGTGGATGGCTACCAAAAGCGCCAAGGGACATGTAAGCAAATATTAACATTGCTGTATGTATACTTTTGACCCAGCAGATTTGGTCACATTTTCAGTAGACCCATAATAAATTCATAAAAGAACCAAACTTCATGAATGTTTTTTTGTGACCACCAAGTATGTGCTCTCAATCACTCTATTACAAAAAAAATAAGAGTTGTAGAAATGTTTGGAAACTAAAGACAGCCATGACATTATGTTCTTTACAAGTGTATGTCAACTTTTGATCGCAACTGTATTATTTGGATTTCAGTAAATCAGGCCTTGACTACTCTAAAGTATACCCATTTCCAGTCTCACCAGTTGTACATTGATGCAAACAACAGAAGGAAATCCCACTGCTTGTCTGCCAGTCCTGGGAGAGGAGCCTCTCTTCCTTGTGATAAGACTTCAAGTGTTTTTTATCACATTTTACAAGCTCTCCATCTAGATTTGACCGGTGCTTTTTTAGTGCGAGACCACAGAGTTGTTCAATATGAATACAACTGCTATTTCTATGTGTCGCTGCTCAAAATAACACTCGCCGACCTTCATTTGTTCATTCTTTCGGTCACGTTTTTTTTTCTCCCCCCCCCCGGCCGGCCTCGACTATTCTTACAGTATTTAAGTTCATCACGCATTTATAAACAGAACGATGCCGAGATAAGGAGAAGGAAAAGGGTGGGAGACAGCGAGAAGAAGGACGGCGGCGACGTCAGAGAAAGAGGAGAGTGTGGGAGAGGGAGTTGAGGCGGCCCAAAAAGAAAAAAGATTGAGTGACTTATTGCTAATGACTTTTCTCGCTATTGTCGTCTCAGCCCGCGTCCCTGTGGGGGGTCTGACAGACGCTCGCTATTTTTGTGCAAATCTCTATTCAGCAGGTTCCCTTCTTAAAACTCCTTCTAAAGCACATCTTCAGCAAATTAACTCCTCTGCTTTTTCTCCCTCACATTCTTCCTCTATATAATTCATCTTTGTTCCCTGATTTTTTTTTTTTTTATCTCTGATTATTTTTTCACAGGGATGCTGTAATTCGGAGACCTTTTTTTTCCTCAATGGAGCTTACCCTAAAAGAACAATTATGCCAAATGTTTGGAAAGACTAATGAAAAATTGTGAAGGCCAGAACCTTAGAATGTGTTTCAACAATTTGACCTGTGACCTTTGCTCCCTTTCATTTTTGTAGCCGTCAACATCAATAGGAATCTGGGTGTCATGATCCGTTGCCCAGGTCATGTCTTTGGTTTTTGAGTTTTGTATTATTCTTATGTTTATGGTCTAGTTCCGTTTTCAGCGCTCCTTCAGTTTGGTTACTATGTGGTTGCTAGGAGCTCTAAAGCCATGTCTACACTAAGTCGTCTAACGCCTTAAACCAGACCTGGGTATTCTGCGGCCCGCGGGCCGCATCCGGCCCTTTGTGCGTCCCTGTCCGGCCCGCGTGAGGCCAATTATAAATTACAAAATAAATTTTAAAAAGTATCTATGTCGAGTGTGCAATACAACGGTGCTGCTTTTGTTTTGAAAATCGTTATTTGTATTACTTCCGTGTGGACGTATGCGTGATTGTGAGTGAATGTGAACAACTGCAATTACAAAATAAAGTTGAAAAAACATCTATGTCCTGCGCGCAATACAACTGTGCTGCTTTTATTTTGAAAAGTATTATTTATGGGCGTGTGTCCGTGTGTAACCTGCGAGTGAAGGTGCACATGCAGCGACAAGTGATGCACGGTTTACACCCGAGACGCTAAAAAGAGAAAAGTTGATGAGGAATGCCGTGTTTTCAACAACACATGAACTGCAAAGCAACGTCCCCTCACCTAAGGTGCGTGCCTGCGCAATTGCGCACTGCTCAAGCGTCCGCTGCGCGCAGCAAGTATATGCCGCGCACCAAATCAAATCCCATCTGAATTATAAACAAAATAAACATATTTATTCTATGGAATTTTGCAATGCAACTTTGAGTGACAGTGACAACAAGCGGCCCTAACGGTGTTCGTCAACACCGTTCAATTGAACACCGTTCAATTATTGTAACGTCTATCGAGATGCTTCAAGGACAGGAATTATATCGATCACTTTATTGAACAAAACTGTTTATATTCGGACATTACCACACCAAAAACATGAGTAAAACACTTCTATCTCGAAAAACTAGTCATTTTCTGCCGTACAAACCAGGCCAAGACCAACTTGTCATCTGTCACCAACACGCATAGCACTAAGCCACTGGTGCGTTTAAGGCCACACAACAAGTCGGACAACTCAAACACCACACAAAGTTACACTATGACTCCTCAGTCATACGTGTGCTTATTTTACTGTCATTTATTATTAATGTTAATTTATATATATTACACTATGTTGAAGTATTACTATTATTATTATTATTATTATTATTTATCTTACGGTATATATCAAAAATAATATTGAGCAAAATTTAATTGAAATATTGTCGATGTGGCCCTCCAGCAGTGCTCGGGTAGCTCATGCGGCCCCCGGTAAAAATTAATTGCCCACCCCTGCCTTAAACGAATAATTATCTAGTCTAAGCCCTGTGTCAGCCATACTAAACCAGCGTTTAAGGTCCCCCTCCTTGGATAATTTTTTACACGGGTAAGTGCGCCGTCTATTTCTTGATTCTCCGGCTCTTAACTTTGTATGGACTCATTGATCGTTTACAATCTGAGTTCGGAGAGGAAGTGACGTCAGAAAGAATGTGCCACAGCCAGCTTCATAATAAAGCTGTTTCGTAACTCGGAGCTAACCACTGGAGATATGGAGGCGAGTCATCCAGACATGCCTGTCATGATCCGTGGCCCGGATCATGTTTTGTTATGTTCTGCTAGTTTTGGACTCCCTTAGTTCCTGTTTGTGCACCTCTGGGTTTGTTTTAGTTTCCATGGGGATTAATTGGGTTCACCTGCCTCTGGTTAGTGGTCGGCACGCTCAGCTGCTGTCAACCACTAATCAGAGAGCTATTTAGTCACCTTGCTCGCCACGCTCAGTCTGGCTTCTTTGTTTGCTTCTTGCCACAGTTACGTGAGTATTCCTTATCTGTAGTCTATGCCAAGTGTTAGCTTTAGCTTTGAGTGTGATCGGCACGTTGTCCCTTCGGCTTGTTTTCTGTTTTTGTACTTCTTTGATTGTTTCGAGAATAAATCATATTCCTACCGGCACGTCCTGTCTGCAGTGGTCCGTTTGCATCCCGGGGGAACGAACCCTTCTTCTACATGTACAGACGCTTGTGGAAATCATACATGAATATCTTAAGAGAAATCGATTGCAGCTATTTGGGATACAACACTTCTCAGACGGCAAGGGAACTTTCGAATGTCCGGCCGGGTCAGCTGATTCTACTTACCGAAAAACTTTGTCCATTTTTCGAAGGAGAGGCAACGAGAACGCGAGCTCCCGTGGATGTGATAAAAAAAGGTAGCGTGTGCTTTGTATTACCTGGCCGTCGAGTGAAGACTACGGAAAACATCGAATGCATTTGGACTGGCAAAGCAGACTGGATCAGTTATTGTACGCCATGTATGTCATGGACTCAACGTCTAGGTCCAGAGTATATAAATTCACCAAAAAGGAATGGACAATGAAGGTGAAGGCTAAAGAGTGAGGAGTGT
The DNA here is from genome assembly GCF_033978785.1 of Entelurus aequoreus. Taxonomy (NCBI): domain Eukaryota; kingdom Metazoa; phylum Chordata; class Actinopteri; order Syngnathiformes; family Syngnathidae; genus Entelurus; species Entelurus aequoreus. The sequence continues at coordinate 16,036,548 of NC_084744.1, read as the reverse complement.
CCTGACCAGATATCTAGAACCCTAGATTGATTGATGTAAAATGTTCTTTATCACATTGTTTACGTGTCTAATAAAGATTTGATTAATTTATGATGTCTCAGGTGTGATTCACTACAATAGGGCCCCATAGCACACTGGATTTCAGTTAATTGAAATACCACAACACTGGATATTGTTCAAATAGTGTGTGACAATCATTGGTACTTTAACTTTTAACTTTAAGTTAAATTAAAGAACTTGCACACAAAGCAACACTGAAGTTGACTATGACGTGCGCATTTTCCGCGTTGCACCGGCGGATGGAAGGGAGGAGGGGTCTTAAAATGTGGCATTGTTGTGTGTGGACACGGATAAGGTTAGGTGTGACTTACCCTTGATAACCTTATCCGGCTTAGTGTAAACAGGGCCTAATTGCCTCTAGTTTACAATCAGGAGGCTACCCTGAATGGGATCACTAATCAAAGAGCTGTATATACACGCATCACCCTGCCTGCCAGTGCGAGGTCATTGTTCACATTGATGACATGTTATGTTTGGTTCTGCTTATTGCACCCACAGTAAGTTTATTATGCTACTCCTTTTGTTTGTGTATATCACTCAGCTAGCTTTACCCAGGTTGTATTTTGCCGTAGATTAAAAATAAAGATTTGTCGTACCTGCAAGCTGCTTCATCTGCCTCCTGACTTTCTTTTCGCATCCTGGGGAACACGACCTTCACCTGAACCTAACACTGGGTTTGTTGTCAAACGATAACCACTGAAGTTTGAAAGCTACTGTGTGAAAACTGCCATCAAAATATAACTTTCCCCAGCAAAGAATAATAATAATTTGTCCGAGAATCCAACTATCCCCATCATAAAACCGTTATTAGTGGTGCAGGCAATGTTTTAAGTAACATTTTAACATTCCAAAATGTCATGCGCAAGTGTAAAACATGGTATACAATAAGAGGAAATGAAATTAAAATTGAAAAAAGATTTTGATGAGGGAAACTTGTTAGACACAAACGTGAGATAAGGGAGGCTTACTGTTGTCGAGTCACTTCATTCACAATGCCTTTTAACATTCGTACCGGTCATAAAAGTGGAGAAAAAAAAAGTTTATTATTCAAACTTCCATTTCCATTTTTTTTTTCCATTCACTCAACAAAAATAATTTATACAACAATAAAATGAATCATCAATGAAAAAGAGGAAAAATGAGTATAAACCTATAATATCTGCCACCTATTCACACAACTACAACATTAGCTATTAAATCCTTAAGATCAGCCGATCAGCTGCTATTGACGGTCCCTGACACAAGGCTGAAGCTTAGAGGTGACAGAGCTTTCGCCGCTGCTGCTCCCAAGCTCTGGAACTTACCTTTGAGTGTTAGACAGGCCTCCTCTCTTCCTGTTTTTAAATCGCTCTTAAAACATACTTTTATTCCATGGCTTTTAACACTGAGTGATATCCATCCTGCTATGGCATCCCACAATGCACCTGCTGTGAACCTGTTTTTATATTTTATTTATTTATTTTTTATCGTGCTCTGTTTGTGTTGTGGTGTGCTTGCTCGTTTCTCTTGTGTTATATTTTAACCTGCCCATTGTACAGCACTTTGGCTACCCCAGTGGTAAATTTGAAATGTTCTTTATAAATAAAGTTGATTTGATTTGATAAAGTCAGAAGACTATTGAGGCCATGTTTCTATTCCATAACGTACTGTACAACAACAAAGAGTAAACAAAAACTTTAGCATAATCAACGTCATATCATTTCATTATAATGGTTTATTAAAAATATTTTTGTTCCCCTGTCAAGTCTGTTCCATAAACTAACACCCTTGAAACTCGAAATTGACATGTACTCACACATGAAGGCTGTTACGTTGTTACTGAGTAGCCAGGACAGAGGCAGGTTCCAGTTCTATGGTTATCATCACACCTTTTCCTCTTTTCCATCACTGCTGGGAAAAAAAAAAAAAACACACATCAAATTAATTATTTAAATCAGGGGTGCCATTTTCTACTTTTTTTATGGGCCCTCTGCATATTGTTAGAATAAAATTAATTCATTATTAGGGTTGCGTGATATGAATGATATACATTTGGCCAACAACTGACCTTTAAGCACTATCGTTATATCATGATAACGCATGCTGATGAAACATTCTAGCTGAGTCTCGCACATTTGACAGTGACAGAAGAACGGACAGCGGCTAATGTCCCTCCACAGTGCAAACCTACTTTTATATGACAACAATCCTCGCTTACATGGTGACAAATAAACTGTTTCTTACAAGTATCATTATTGCTCGAGGAAAAGGAATAGCTAATACAATGACCGCAAGCTAGAGCTCTTGAATGTACAAATATCGACAGTGACGATACCAAGTATAGTATCAGTAGTATATGGTTGATACTACAGTATTTAATAAGTAAGTATAGCAAGTTTAATAAGTGCCTGGACCCAGCAGGGCTTTAAGTAGTCGGAAATCATTTTTAAATATTTAATTAATATTGTTACACAACCAACTTGTTTTTTTGTGTGATTGTGATTGTGATTAAAAGTGGAATCATTCAATGATCTTGAACATTTGAACCATCAGTATCAGCATTGGTGTAACCTCTTGGTATTGGATCGATTCCCAAATTTGTTGTGTCGCCCAAAATTAATCTAGAGTATCCCAAAAACATGAGAAAATGTGGTCATTACGTTTTAACAGAAGTGTAAATAGAACCATGTTACAGCAGGGAATAACAAACTATTAACAGTAAATTATTTTAATAGTTTTGACAAAATAATACAACAGGAAATGATGCAATATTTGACCTCATACGTCATTAGCCAAATTAGGAACCTTTGTAACGCGTTTTTAAAAAGTTTCTGGTATCATTAACATACCAAATAATGTATCTTGATATATATCGTTACTGCAGGAAGCTGCAATATATATCACAAAGGCCATATCGCCCATTTCTATTCATAATTAAAGAAACATTCTTAGTTATTTATCACACCAATTTGGTTTGCCAACTACAAAATAATGCAAAAGCAAATATTTTGATGTTTTGTACAGATAGCATGTACTATAATGACATATGTTGGATTGATTTTAGCATCTTTAATGCACAAAACATAACAAAGTGCCACCCCCCCTGTAATTGTTCTGTTTGCAACCCTCATTGCAAAAAATTTAGACACCCAAGGCTTTGAGTGGAATACACTATATTGCCAAAAGTATTTGGCCACCTGCCTTTACTCACATATGAACTTGAAGTGCCATCCCATTCCTAACCCATAGGGTTCAATATGATATCGGTCTACCTTTTGCAGCTATTACAGCTTCAACTCTTCTGGGAAGGCTGTCCACAAGGTTGCGGAGTGTGTTTATAGGAATTTCTTACAAAAGCGCATTGGTGAGGTCACACACTGATGTTGGTCGAGAAGGCCTGGCTCTCAGTCTCCGTTCTAATTCATCCCATAGGTGTTCTATCGGGTTCAGGTCAGGACTCTGTGCAGGTCAGTCAAGTTCATCCACACCAGACTCTGTCATCCATGTCTTTATGGACCTTGCTTTGTGCACTGGTGCACAGTCATGTTGGAAGAGGAAGGGGCCCGCTCTAAACTGTTCCCACAAGGTTGGGAGCATGGAATTGTCCAAAATGTTTTGGTATCCTAGAGCATTCAAAGTTCCTTTCACTGGAACTAAGGGGCCAAACCCAACTCCTGAAAAACAACCCCACACTATAATTCCTCCTCCACCAAATTTCACACTCGGGACAATGCAGTCCGAAATGTAGCGTTCTCTTGGCAACCTCCAAACCCAGACTCGTCCATCAGATTGCCAGATGGAAAAGCGTGATTCATCACTCCGGAGAAGGCGTCTCCACTGCTCTAGAGTCCAGTGGCGACGTACTTTACACCACTGTATCCGACACTTTGCATTGGACTTGGTGATGTATGGCTTAGATGCAGCTGCTCGGCCATAGAAACCCATTCCATGAAGCTCTCTGCGTACTGTACGTGGGCTAATTGGAAGGTCACATGAAGTTTGGAGCTCTGTAGCAACTGACTGTGCAGAAAGTCTTTGCACTATGCGCTTCAGCATCCGCTGACCCCTCTCTGTCAGTTTACGTGGCCTACCACTTGGTGGCTGAGTTGCTGTTGTTCCCAAACTCTTCACTTTTCTTATAATAAAGTTGAATTTGGAGTATTTAGGAGCGAGGAAATTTCACGACTGGATTTGTTGCACAGGTGGCATCCTATGACAGTTCCACGCTGGAAATCACTGAGAGCGGCCCATTCTTTCACAAATGTTTGTAGAAACAGTCTTTAATGCACAAAACCTAACACCGTGCCTGTATTCTTCAATTGTTCTGTATGCAGCCCACATTGCAAAACGTTTAGACACCCAAAGCTTTGAGTGACATATTTGAAGATGGTTTGACTTTCAGTTTTTCAACCAGATCAAAGAAAAACAAATTTGCTGGTATAAGCATTACAGGTCCTGTTGTATACACACACTGTGTGCACAAACAATCCAGCAAGCACTGAACATTTTGACCATTTGATCATTTTCTATGCATATTTTCCAACTCTTTGTTGTTCTATTTGACATCCTGTCTACTATTACCAAGGCAGCCTTCACGTCTTCCTCTGCAGGATTTGTACATGCAGGCGCATGCTTTGCAAAGAGACAACGTCCCTGGTTGAAAAATGGAGATGTCAAGACATTCCTGACAATGACAGAGCATCCCTCCTTTGCCGACCCATTAAAGTGTTTGCTAAAGCAGAGTAACACTTGAATGTCAAAACATGCAAAAAGAGAAGAAGAACTGGGGCGATTTCTTAACTCTGTTGCAACTTGCAGACTGTCCTGACACGACATGAACTAATGCAACCATTTCTTTATATCAAGCAACAATACAAGATGACATTGGTATGTTCTAAACCAGGGGTGTCAGACCAGGGGTGTCAAACGTACGGCCCGCGGGATGAGTTTGCTAAGTATAGAAATGAGCCGAAATTTTTGAATGAAAGAAACCGCTGTTCTAAATGTGTCCACTCGATGTCGCAATAGCAATTATTTGTATCTTCGTAAATGATGCTACATATGTAAAAAAACAACCAAAAAAAACACGTTAGTGCATCAGTCGAGGAAAATGAGCAAACTACATAGATAACATACTGTAACTTGATTTTGACATAATATTTTTATCTTTATAGAATGAAAATGAACACCAATGAGTTGACTGATGAACATTATCACATAATTTATTCAGAAAGTATAAATAACGACAAAGATATAATACTATTAACCGCAACATGTAAGTGTAAAAAAACAACACCACCACCATTATGATTTGTACATTTTCAATTTTTAATCAAAAAAAAAAATCTGAAGTTGTCTTTATTTTGAAGTTATCGTGCCGTGATTTTACCAGTCCGGCCCATTTGGGAGTAGATATTTCTCCATGTGGCCTCCGATCTAAACTAATGCAAATAACAATAATAAACATATTGTTCAAATTATACCTTCCAGACTCATGCATCTTTATCATATTAGAACAGTCATAAAGCAAAGGCCTAAATCCTCATGTTGGCACATCACCCAGACAGCTTATTTCCACCGAATGGTCACGGACAAGGTGGCTGACATCAAACAAGGAAGAAACCATAAATTTTGAGGAGGCCTTGTCTCTTTAAAAACAGACTAAACTAGTGTTTTTCTAAGTTCCAAGTGTTTTTTGTGTGCACTTCTAGTCCTAACTTTATCATAAAAATGTTTCCTGCTGCTGTGCTGGAAGCCCATTAAGGTCAACATGTCAATGCCTCTCTAATGAGCTGGAACACACAGACTATAAGAAGTAATGCAGTGCAAAAAGAATACCCAAAGAGTTGGTAACTGTATCCCACCAGGGTATACGTTGAATTTATAGAAGGCAGAACACAGGTCTTAGTTTTGCTTGGATCACTTTCAAATTCCGTGTCTGTTGATTCAACATGAAGATTGTAGCTTTAAGGCACTCTTTCCCAAACCATCTACTTTGTACACATGTGGATACCGCAGAGAAGATTTATATCTTGTCTGATTTGATGAGGAATTATTGTCTGCAACAGTAAAACTCTCAACATGTTGATATTGGAAGTTTAGCAATATGCACACATTCATACTGCACATATGATATAATATATTACAATGCAACTTGCTGCCCCAAAAATGGCTAACAAGTTAGCTTAACTTGTACAGCAGATGCCTAGCATTATCTCAAGTAACATTATACTACGAAAACACTATAAAAACGTATTATAGCATAACAGAGAACATTGAATATTAACGTGTCAATCAAGTACTGCGCAATCCCTCATGTCATCTGCTGCAAGCGCAGCAGGGGCCTGTTCAGACATGTGAAATGTAATCAATAAACCTTTATTTTAAAGTACTCGTTACGTACGGAAACCTTATATTTGAAACGTAATGTGGCAAGGGACGACTATAATGTAACAAGAAAAATATGTGTTTATGCTAATGATTACCGTAATCACACACAATTGTCTTTAATTATGTCAACACGTTTTTTTTAGCCTTTTCAAAGAAAACACATGCATCTTAGCCAAATATGCAAATTATACATTGACGTCCACAGTTAGATTGCCAAACCTTTGCGAAACACTAAAGTAGGTTGTTTTATAGAGCGCATTGAGCTTTGTGAGAAATTTCAAGTCAATCCAATCTCATGGGATCCAACTTTTTAATAACAGTGCCACCATTGGCTATATTTGTCAGAAAAAAAATAGCGCAGGCAACCGAGTAGGGGTGCAATGCTTTAACAACTTATCACGGCTTTGTGTGCAGTAGGGTTGTACAGTATACGGTATTATTATAGTACCGCGATACTAATGAATCATATACGGTACCATGCCGCCTCTGAAAAGTACCGGTCCACCACCCCACATCCCCACCACCCACCCTCGCCTCCGTCGTTGTCACGTCGTGTCATTGCTGGTTTACGAGCAGACAAGCATGTTCGGCAGTGCACAATCACGGAGTACTTACAAGCAGACACAGTGTGTAGACAGAAAAGGAAGAACGGACGCATTTTGTCTTAAAAACTAACGATAAAGGTGAAGTTATAACACTGAAACGCCCTCAGGAAAAGGTGCTTTAAGACATGGCTAGCTAGCTAGCGGCTAAAGTCCAGCCCCTGTTGGCATTGTTTTATCTACTTCTAAATCACTAATCCTCGCCTCCATGGCGACAAATAAAGTAAGATTCTTACAAGTATCATCCCTGCAGAACGAGGAATAGCTAAACATGTTTCACTACACACCGTAGCTCACCGGCGTCATCTACACCTAACATCCACTGTAATGATACCAAGTACAGGAGCATATCTAGTCGATACTACTATGATTACGTCGATATTTTTTGGCATCACAACATCTTCTTTCGTTTTTTTAAAAAAAATTTATATTATGTTTATAAACTCAGGAAATATGTCCCTGGACACATGAGGACTTTGAATATGACCAATGTATGATCCTGTAACGACTTGGTATCGGATTGATACCCACATTTGTGGTATCATCCAAAACTAATGTAAAGTATCAAACAACAGAAGAATAATTGATTATTACATTTGAACAGAAGTGTAGATAGAACATGTTAAAAGAGAAAGTAAGCACATATTAACAGTCAATGAACAAGTAGATTAATAATTCATTTTCTACCACTTGTCCTTAATAATGTTGGCAAAATGATAGAACTGAAAATGACATAATATGTTACTGCATATGTCAACAGACTAATTAGGAGCCTTTGTTTGCTTACTTACTAATAAAAGACAAGTTGCCTAGTGTGTTCACTATTTTATTTAAGGACAAACTTGCAATAAGAAACACACTACCGTTCAAAAGTTTGGGGTCACATTGAAATGTCCTTATTTTTGAAGGAAAAGCACTGTACTTTTCAATGAAGTTAACTTTAAACTAGTCTTAACTTTAAAGAAATACACTCTATACATTGCTAATGTGGTAAATGACTATTCTAGCTGCAAATGTCTGGTTTTTGGTGCAATATCTACATAGGTGTATAGAGGCCCATTTCCAGAAACTATCGCTCCAGTGTTCTAATGGTACAATGTGTTTGCTCATTGGCTCAGAAGGCTAATTGATGATTAGAAAACCCTTGTGCAATCATGTTCACACATCTGAAAACAGTTTAGCTCGTTACAGAAGCTACAAAACTGACCTTCCTTTGAGCAGATTGAGTTTCTGGAGCATCACATTTGTGGGGTCAATTAAACGCTCAAAATGGCCAGAAAAAGAGAACTTTCATCTGAAACTCGACAGTCTATTCTTGTTCTTAGAAATTAAGGCTATTCCACAAAATTGTTTGGGTGACCCCAAACTTTTGAATGACAGTGTATGTTTAATGCACCCTAATATTTTTTTATTAAAATAATGCCAATAATGCAATTGTTTGTAGTCCCCTTTATTTAGAAAAGTACCGAAAAGTATCAAAATAATTTTAGTACCGGTACCGGCACTCTGACCCCGTATCTCAGCGACTGTGTCACAAACCTGGGGGTAAAGTTCGACTCAGATTTTAAATTCGAAAAACAAATCAGCAGCGTCGTACAAAAAAGCATTTATCAATTACGCCAAATAGCGAAAGTGAAACCGCTTCTATCAGGACATGATCTCGAGAAATTAATCCACGCCTTTATCTCGACTCGTTTAGACTACTGCAATGCCCTGTATGTAGGCATTAGCCAGGCCTCCCTCGCCCGCCTGCAGCTCGTGCAGAACTCTGCTGCTCATCTGCTAACACAGACCCGCAGACGTGAGCACATCACCCCTATATTAGCGTCCCTTCACTGGCTCCCTGTGCGTTACAGAATCAATTTTAAACTCCTTTTATTTGTTTTTAAATGTCTAAACAACCTCGCGCCAACATATCTCTCCGACCTCCTTCAGCCTTACTGTCCCACCCGATCCCTAAGATCAGCTGATCAGCTGCTACTGACGGTCCCGGACACAAGGCTGAAGCTTAGAGGTGACAGAGCTTTCGCCGCTGCTGCTCCCAAGCTCTGGAACGACCTACCTCTGAGTGTTAGACAAGCCTCCTCTCTTCCTGTTTTTAACTCCCTCTTAAAAACATACTTTTATTCCATGGCTTTTAACACTGAGTGATATCCATCCTGCAGTGGCGCCCCATAATACACCTGCTGTGAACCTGTTTTTATGTTTTATTTATTTATTTTTTATCGTGTTCTGTTTGTGTTGTGTTGTGTTTGCTCGGTTCTCGTGTTATCTTTTAACCTGCCCATTGTACAGCACGTTGGCTACCCCTGTGGTAAATTTTAAATGTGCTTTATAAATAAAGTTGATTTGATTTGATTTGAGTTGATTGGTATCGGGACAACACTAGTGTGCAGCAGTAGAAAAGATAGCAGACACATTACTGTTATTGCCAGGAAGGATACATAGTGGTCATCTACAACCATGCGTGAGAATGATGCATCCATTGATAATACTATAACATTGGTTTATTGGATTCTATTTATATTGAGGTCTTGCTCACCTTTGCTCCTCTTCTTCTTCTTCACTTGTTCTATGACCTCAATGAATCTGTCAGTGCCTTCCTGCTACGCTATTGACCATGACCAGCTGTGGCTCCCTCCATTGACTATGTCTGTCATCTCTGAGGGCGGCAGTAACTCATCAAAGAAGACTCATCGGTTTCCCCTCACCTACATGCCCATTGCATGCATTTTTCCCCCCGCACATAAACCGTGAAGGGATTATGCCAAAAAAAACGTGGGATGGCCGAGAAAATGTTTCGCTGTGGGGGGAACGGACGTTGAGAGCATCCTATATGGACTTCTCCGTGACCGCGGACAAGGCGTCCATCTCGTTACGTGGCCCCGGGGGGGGGGGGAGCCGCGCAGCTAAATTAGTAATCCTATCCTGACATACCAGATGTGTGCTTGCTGACACTAAGTTCACAGGTAAGGTGGCTAACTTTCACCCCCATTGTCTTGTCATGCGGGGCGAAAGAAAAATAGCCCATCAGCGATGTAGGAATGCACTTATGTTTTGGAGCGCTCAAGCAGCTACTAGCATTACTGAGAGGTGTTGCGTTCCTCGCCGTTGGCTTGCATGTATGACTGTCACACAATAAATGTCGGGACAAAAACAAGTCTTTTGGTCATTGCGTCATCATGAGAGCATATTTCCAGAGTCGCTACAAATCTGAAAAGCAGTCATCACAAGCTTTCTTTTGAGGTATTACTTCATGTATTGTGTTTAAAATGTGTTTTTGACCCTTTTTGGCATAGGTGCTGGCCAAAAACTGTGTTTTTTTTGTGCTTTTTTCAACCTGTCTGAACTTTGACCCAAAGCAGTCTCTTAGGCCCCGTTTACACTAAGCCGGTTATCCAGGGTAAATCCCACCTAACCTTATCCTTGTCCACACACACACACACACAATGGTCCTTTAAGACCCCCTTCCCCCGTCCGTCAGCCGGCGCAACGCGACCTAGTACGCATGCGTGGAAAATGCGCACGTCATAGTCACCTCCAGTGTTGCTTTGTGTGCAAGTTCTTAAATGTAACTTATCTGAACAATATCCAGTGTTGTGGCATCTCAATTAACTGGAATCCAGTGTGCTATGGGGCCCTATTGTAGTGAATCACACCTGAGACATCATAAATTACCGTATTTTTCGGACTATAAGGAAGGCGACAATTTTTTATAAATATCTCCGCATTTCCTCCACGGTACGAGTTAAAATTTTCAGGACTTATGCAGATCCCAAATACACATAAGCAGGTACCAATAGGTAATACAAGTTGGTTTCGCATAACAGGGCACCTTTAAAGTGGCAGAAAATGGAAGAAACAAGGTCTCTAAAGATGCAACCAAGGATCTGATTTACTAAGATCCAAAAAAGTATAAAATAGCATGTACTATTTGTGGGTGTGCTGCGTGTGATCTCCTTAGACTGTGCGTACAATTGAAAAGTGGTCCAGACCGCCCTATTTAAATCTGCTTCTTGTGTGTAACACTGGTATTATGTTGCCTCCCCATTAATGTTATTGTGCTCTTAAGCCTGTCTGCGATGTTGTTGAACTTGATGAATTTGCAGCACGCATCTATAATATATAACACTTTTTCTGCAATATAGAATCGCAATCTATAGACAACATAAACTCTTTTTAGCACACAGACACGCTGAAGGGGGGCCGTGGACCATTAGAACTGCAGTGTATTCATGCATCTGGAATGATCCAAATGCTAGAAAATGCTTATTTAAAGATGCCTTTTCTTGTAGGAGATACACTATATTGCCGAAAGTATTTGGACACCTGCCTTGACTCACATATGAACTTGAAGTGCCATCCCATTCTTAACCCATAGGGTTCAATATGATGTCGGTCCAACTTTTGCAGCTATTACAGCTTCAACTCTTCTGGGAAGGCTGTCCACAAGGTTGCGGAGTGTGTTTATAGGAATGTTCCACCATTCTTCCAAAAGCACATTGGAGAGGTCACACACTGATGTTGGTCGAGAAGGCCTGGCTCTCAGTCTCCGTTCTAATTCATCCCAAAGGTTTTCTATCGGGGTCAGGTCAGGACTCTGTGCAGGCCAGTCAAGTTCATCCACACCAGACTCTGTCATCCATGTCTTTATGGACCTTGCTTTGTGCACTGGTGTACAGTCATGTTGGAAGAGGAAGATGCCCGCTCCAAACTATTCCCACAAGGTTGGGAGCATGGAATTGTCCAAAATGTTTTGGTATACTGAAGCATTCAAAGTTCCTTTCACTGGAACTAAAGGGCCAAGCCCAACTCCTGAAAAACAACCCCACACTATAATTACTCCTCCACCAAATTTCACACTTGGCACAATGCAGTCCGAAATGTAGCGTTCTATTGGCAACCTCCAAACCCAGACTCGTCCATCAGATTGCCAGATGGAAAAGTGTGACTCATCACTCCAGAGAAGGCGTCTCCACTGCTCTAGAGTCCAGTGGCGACGTGATTTACACCACGCTTTGCTTTGGACTTGGTGATGTATGGCTTAGATACAGCTGCTCGGCCATAGAAACCCATTCCATGAAGCTCTCTGCATACTGTACGTGGGCTAATTGGAAGGTCACATGAAGTTTGGAGCTCTGTAGCAACTGACTGTGCAGAAAGTCGGCGACCTCTTTGCACTATGCGCTTCAGCATCCGCTGACCCCTCTCTGTCAGTTTACGTGGCTGAGTTGCTGTTGTTTCCAAACTCTTCCATTTTCTTATAATAAAGCCGACAGTTGACTTAGGAATATTTAGGAGCGAGGAAATTTCACGACTGGATTTGTTGCACAGGTGGCATCCTATGACAGTTCCACGCTGGAAATCACTGAGCTCCTGAGAGCGGCCCATTCTTTCACAAATGTTTGTAGAAACAGTCTCCATGCCTAAGTGCTTGATTTTATACACCTGTGGCCGGGCCAAGTGATTAGGACACCTGATTCTGATCATTTGGATGGGTGGCCAAATACTTTTGGCAATATAGTGTATATTATATATTTCTTAAATTAAAAAATTAACGGCATTAAAGAAATGCGAGCAAATACCAAAATGCATCAATTGAAATTGTTTTATTCAGCTCTTTAGGTCATGGATAAATGATACTGTATTTCTAATATTGTTTTTATTTTTGACAGTCCAAATGTGTTGACACGCACACGTGGACTGAGATTATCAATCCACTGTCTGTCTGTTTATCTTTTTTCACAGCCGTCTGCGTAACCGTGTCAGTTTGCACGTACTTTTCGGACGTGCAAAATAGCACCCGCCTGTGCTGAATGATTATATTTACATCCCTCCCTCTCAGTACTGAGGTAATCAGCATATATTCTGCATGTTCATGAAGACAGACGTGCTAAATGGATTGCGCTCCTTATCCTGCTCACTTAAGAGACACGACCCTCTGCGCACAAGTTTAGTAGATCAGCTTTGAATGTGATATCGAGTTTGCACGTGTTTTAGTACATGCAAACCTTTGGTAGATCAGGCCCTTAGTATTTACTGTACATGTAATAATGCAGTAAAGGATTCTCACCATTAACCCTTTTGGGGGACATTTGGTTTTGGTTATCTTCAAAGCCAAACAGAGCATAGAAGTCTTTAAGTTTTAGAATTGTACTTTTTTTGCTGAAATTTCTAAATAAACAGTCCTGAACAAATATATCAAACACCTAATGTTTTGTTTTTATTATTATTTTGACCCTTTTGATCAGATAACGTCACAACTTTATATTTGTAAAATACCTCATGTTATGCAAATGTATACTAATCGTAACTGTGACATTTATTCAGAAGGCCTTCAAAGGGTTAAAAAATTTTACATGTTTGGTATTTTTTGTTTAGGGCTGACGTTGAGTGAGAAATGTCATCGATAAAAGTAAGAAAACAAAAATGTAATCCAAAATGTTGTATACCCTTTGAAAAATGATGGGCTTATATGCCCTGTTAGGCTTTGGAGTATTTTCAAATAACTACCACTGGATCGTACATCGGTGGAAGAATTGGACATTGACATTTTCAAATTTAACATGTAAAAACCCTGTTAGGAAAAACACTTATAATGGAGTAAGTGACATAACAAAAATGATGACCAAAATATAACAAAAGTGCACTGAAAGGACAATAAAGACAACGTTTGTATCCAAAGGGTTAACAGTTTATCAGTTGGACTAGTGAGGTGTGTCCATTTTGAAACATCCGTTAATCTAATTATAGGTTTCTCTGGTGTGCATCTATCTTAGCAGGACAACTTAACCAAATGTCTGCTGTAAGTGCATGATACAATAATAAGTTTTAGCGTATTAATTGCTCATTTTATTCTGTCAGTTTTCTGTGCTAGTGTCCTTGCATAATTAAAATATCCAGTCTAAATGTTACGGTTCAAACACCTGCCGCCTTTAACTCTTCTGTGCGCGCCGCTGAGGGCGTTCCTCTCCTGCTCTCACTCTACAATCAACACACCTGACGCTGATGAGATCCCTGCCTTCATAAGCCAGCGCGTCCTGTGTTCCAGTGCCAGAACGTAGCTACTTGTACCAGTACAGTAAGCCTTACACTAAGCTCTTTGTTTCCCCCCTCCGTTGTGCTCATTGTGTCTTACCCTGAGTCGTCATCCAGCAGCCCTTTGTGATCCCCTGGTTTCGAGCTGTGTATCTCGTCTCCCGGGATCCCCTCTGGACTTCCTGCTGCCTTCTCGGATCTCAATCTCACGCCTGCCGCCTCGCTACAGCCCCTGACCACCTGCCTGTCCCCGGACCTCCGAGCCTGCCTTGCCCTTTCTGGACTTCCGCATCTATCTCAACACGCACCTTCAACACTCCACATATAATCCCTACACACAGTCACACTATATACATTTGGATTAGTCACACACTTAATATATATTATAAATTAATAAACACGCTGCAAGTTAACGACGTCCCTGCCTCCGTGCAGTCTCCTTCTCCCATTGTACTGTTACACTAAATCTCCAAAGTTAATAAAAATCGTCTCATTTCCTGTTAGAAAACCAATATCACGGTCCACAAAATGGGGACGTCCCAATGATGACCATGTAATGGCTGCAGGACACAATCGATCCCTGCCATCCATTAGTCACACCGAGACACTGAGTGGGGCATCATAAATATTGATATTTATCCAGTCGAGAATGGTGTATTGTGCTCACCAGGGGTCTGTAGTAAAGGCCTTGAGGTGGTCCCTCGACATGGCAAATCAATGGCAGACGTAATGTTTCTTTGTGTGGATATGCTGATGACGCATCCCTGTTGGTAGAGACTAGGGTTGTACGGTATAGTATAGTATAGTACCGCGATACTAATGAATCATATTCTATACTATACCACCTCTGAAAAGTACCGGTCCGTTTATAAACTCAGGAAATACATCCCTGGACACACGAGGACTTTGAATATGACCAATGTATGATCCTATAACGACTTGGTATCGGATTGATACCCAAATTCGTGGTATCATCCAAAACTAATGGAAAGTATCAAACAACAGAAGTGTAGATAGAACATGTTAAGAGAGAAAGTAAGCAAATATTAACAGTAACTGAACAAGTAGATTAATAATTCCTTTTCTACCACTTGTCCTTAATTTTGACAAAATAATAGAATGGAAAATGACACAATATGTTGCTGCATATGTCAGCAGCTAAATTAGGAGCTTGTATTTGCTTACTTACTACTAAAAGACAAGTTGTCTTGTATGTTCACTAATTTTAATTAAGGACAAACTTGCAGTAAGAAACATATGTTTTAGAGATGTCCGATAATATTGGCCTGTCGATATTACCGTCCGATAAATGCTTTAAAATGTAATATCGGAAATTATCGGTATCGTTTTTTTTATTATCGGTATCGTTTATTTTTTTATATTTGTTATTATTTTTTGATTAAATCAACATAAAAACACAAGATACACTAACAATCAGTGCACCAATCCAAAAAACCTCCCTCCCCCATGTACGCTCATTCACACTCATTCACACAAAAGGGTTGTTTCTTTCTGTTATTTATATTCTGGTTCCTACATTATATATCAATATATATCAATACAGTCTGCAAGGGATACAGTCCGTAAGCACACATGATTGTGCGTGCTGCTGGTCCACTAATAGTACTAACCTTTAACAGTTAATTTTATTCATTTTCATTAATTACTAGTTTCTATGTAACTGTTTTTATATTGTTTTACTTTCTTTTTTATTCAAGAAAATTTTTAATTTATTTATCTTATTTTATTTTATTAATTTTTAAAAAAAGGACTTTATCTTCATCATACCTGATTGTCCAAATTAGGCATAATAATGTGTTAATTCCACGACTGTATATATCGGTATTGGTTGATATCGGTAATTAAAGAGTTGGACAATATCGGAATATCGGATATCGGCAAAAAGCCATTATCGGACATCCCTAATATGTTTAATGTACTCTAAGATATTTTGTTAAAATAAAGCCAATAATGCAATTTTTTGTGGTCCTCTTTATTTAGAAAAGTACCGAAAAGTATTGAAAAATGTTTGGTACCGGTAGCAAAATATTGGTATCGGGACAACACTAGTAGAGACCCTCTTTTCAACTAGAATTCTGCCTTTTTTTCATTAATTGTTCAGTATATATTTATCAAAGTACCTCAAAATATGTTAATAACATGTGTTACTGGCCTTTGGCGTATAATTAACCATGGTTTGTACAGTACATCCACATGTTACTGTTCATTTTCTTTAATCTGTGTCCACTTTATTGTTGTACGTTACTGTTTTGAAGGTTTCACAAGCATATTACAAACAATCACAAAAGCCTCTAATTTGTCATACCCTTGCTGGATCAAATTGGTGGACATTTAAAGAGCTAAACAAGTCACTTCAGCGTAAACAAAATGACATTCCACTTGCAAGCGAGAAATGCCCCGCTTCCCAAGCGCTCAGGCTTGCGTGGAAACCCAAACACCGCGGGCTTTATTGGATGTAAACACAACTCGCACAGTACTCAAACAAACTCACTGTATAAATATGCTGGCGGTATATAACGTGAGTCACCGCGATGAGAAAAGATCTAAAATGGCGATGTACAGTGGATAACCATTCAGAATACCCCTAAAGCAGAAAAAGATGGAAAAATAATATGGATACCAGGTGGTTCCTATTGGCGGTCTCACGGCGTACACTCAAGTAAAGGCAGATTTGCAGCAGTCAGGATGTGACGACCCGGGAAGCATCTGGAGTCCTGTGTGATTCCAGCCCCGAGTGAGGGGCTCTCACTCTTAAGACGCGGCTCCCACAAAGTCAATCAATCAAACTTTATTTATATAGCATACACACATTCACAGGTCATTAGAACTGCTAGATCAAATGGCCAGACAAAGCTGTCAGGAAACACCACCACCATCATCATCATCATCCACCTCATGTAAAAACACAATATCAGGATTAAAAAATGGCCAAATTCAGTCATAAAATATAGACCGTTTAAAATATGTTAGGTCAACATCAGTCAGATCAGAAATGGTCACATGTTTTCTCAATACGTAACCTGAAAGAATTCAATTTTGGGATCTTTTGGACCTAAAAAGTGCAGCAAATTGAGCAACATGTGTGATACTGTTTTTACCTGAAATAGTCAAGACCATAGGTAGGGAATCCATGGCTCTCGAGCCAGATTAAGCTCTTTTGATGATTGCATAAATCTTAGCTGACATTGCTTAACATGGCAAGTAATGAATAATTCCGCTGGTAATCACAGTGTTAAAAATAAAGTTCAAAATATAAAACATTCTCATGCATTTTAATTAGGGATGTCCGATAATGGCTTTTTGCCGATATCCGATATACCGATATTGTCCAACTCTTAATTACCGATACCGATATCAACCGATACCGATATAAACAGTCGTGGAATTAACACATTATTATGCCTAATTTGGACAACCAGGTATGGTGAAGATAAGGTCCCTTTTTTAAAATTTATAAAATAAGATAAATAAATGAAAAACATTTTCTTGAATAAAAAAGAAAGTAAAACAATATAAAAACAGTTACATAGAAACTAGTAATTAATGAAAATGAGTAAAATTAACTGTTAAAGGTTAGTACTATTAGTGGACCAGCAGCACGCACAGTCATGTGTGCTTACGGACTGTATCCTTTGCAGACTGTATTGATATATATTGATATATAATGTAGGAACCAGAATATTAATAACAGAAAGAAACAACCCCTTTGTGTGAATGAGTGTGAATGAGTGTAAATGGGGGAGGGAGGTTTTTTGGGTTGGTGCACTAATTGAAAGTGTATCTTGTGTTTATGTTGATTTAATAAAAAAATTTAAAAAATAAATTGAAAAAATTGAAAAAACGATACCGATAATTAAATAAACCGATACCGATAATTTCCGATATTACATTTTAAAGCATTTATCGGCCGATAATATCGGCAGGCCGATATTATCGGACATCTCTAATTTCAATCCATCCATCCGTTACTGCACCTGTTCAAGAAGTTGCATTCATGGTAAGAAGTATTTTATTTATTATTGGTTAGCTTCAGAATAAATGTTATGTTATGTTACGTATAAAATACTACACGAATTAGC
Source organism: Entelurus aequoreus (assembly GCF_033978785.1). Taxonomy (NCBI): domain Eukaryota; kingdom Metazoa; phylum Chordata; class Actinopteri; order Syngnathiformes; family Syngnathidae; genus Entelurus; species Entelurus aequoreus. Next base: position 16,018,379 of record NC_084744.1, on the reverse strand, counting down.
TCCAGCCTATCTCGCCGATTGTATTGTACCATATGTCCCGACAAGAAATCTGCGTTCAAAGAAATCTGCGTTCAAAGAACTCCGGCTTATTAGTGATTCCCAGAGCCCAAAAAAGCTATAGAGCGTTTTCTATTCGAGCTCCAGTACTCTGGAATGCCCTCCCGGTAACAGTTAGAGATGCTACCTCAGTAGAAGCATTTAAGTCCCATCTTAAAACTCATTTGTATACTCTAGCCTTTAAATAGACCCCCCTTTTTAGACCAGTTGATCTGCCGTTTCTTTTCTTCTCTCCTCTGCTCCCCTCTCCCTTGGGAGGGGGAGTTGCACAGGTCTGGTGGCCATGGATGAAGTGCTGGCTGTCCAGAGTCAGGACCCGGGGTGGACCGCTAGCCTGTGCATCGTTTGGGGACATCTCTGCGCTGCTGACCCGTCTCCGCTCGGGACGGTTTCCTGCTGGCCCCACTATGGACTGGACTCTCGCTGATGTGTTGGATCCACTGTGGACTGGACTTTCACAATATTATGTCAGACCCACTCGACATCCATTGCTTTCGGTCTCCCCGTATGTGGGCTCTGTACCGAGGATGTCGTTGTGGTTTGTGCAGCCCTTCGAGACACTTGTGATTTAGGGCTATATAAATAAACATTGATTGATTGATTGATTGAATAAGAGACTGATTATACTGCAAAAATATTGGTCTTACTTAAAAATGCACGCATTTAGTTGTATTCAGTGTTAAAAAATATTATATGGCTCCCACGGAAATACATTTTAAAATATTTGGCTTTCATGGCTCTCAGTCAAAAAGGTTCCCGACCCCTGATCAAGACACCGCATGTTATGCTGCTTGCTGCTCGGTCTCAAAGACAAAACAGGACAATTTCTTGTCATGGTGAGAGGATCAGAAAGACTTTAAACCTTGACATGAGTGACAACATCCATCTAGAGTTGTGCTATGGCAATGTACGCACCACATGTTAGACTCGCATCCACAGGTAGGTACAGTAGTAACGTGCCATTTAAAGTTAAAGTTAAAGTACCACCGATAGTCTCACACACACTAGGTGTGGTGAAATTACCCCCTGCATTTAACCCATCCCCTTTTTCCACCCCCTAAGAGGTGAGGGGAGCAGTGAGCAGCAGCAGTGGCCGCACTCGGGAATCATTCCTAGTGATTCAACCCCCAATGCCAACCCTTGATGCAGAGTGCACAACGTTACATTTACTTTAGTAACTTTTTTGGATAAAATGGACTCGTCATAGTAGTTTTAATGCAAAATACTTTTTACTTTCACTTGAGTATTTTTGTGAAGAACCACTACTTTTATTCCATTACATTGAGTTTCATTCCAACCGCAACATTTGTTTACTGTCCACTGTAAAAACTACGGCAAACAATTGTTAGATAGGAACAATAAAACACAGTAAAATCAAAAATAGTTCATCACAGTAGTAAATGCAATGGATTCCGGCAAATTAAGAAACAGTGGATAACCTAAATGACTATGGTTATAATACACAGAAAACACGTGAATTTACCGTAAAAATAATGAAAAAATGTACAATGCATTTGCAAATACTGTAATGTCACAAGCAAGAAAATACTCTAAAAGTCAAATTTGCAAAATCCTTAATTTAGACAGAATAATACCGTAAATTTAAAATTTACAGCATACCTAATTGTTTTAGGGGGTTGTATTAAAGCAATAGCATAGTTGACTTTTGGCTAACAACAATGTTTTCTTGTATTTTTGAGGCAAGTCGTTTCAGACATTGAGGGGTTATGTTTATGTGCTTCATTATAAACTGCATCGAAATGAACCACGCTGTGTGTTTAAGTGTGTTGCAACCGGTTGAAAGCAGCTTTTTGAACAGATACAGAGCATTTAAGGCTCATTTTTAAGTTGCGAAAGGCCGTGTTGTCAGTCGTCCAATGAAAGGTTGTACAAATAATTTCAAGTTAAAATCTTCATGTACCCCTCACATGTCTCGGAAACACAGCCATTTTGCAGATACTCGTATTGGTGAAAGGGCAGCACTGTTGTTAGCGTTTGTGCCAAACAGTGAGAAGGTCCTGGGTTCGATTCCCAGGCTAGGGGTATTTCTGTGTGGAGTTTGCATGATTTGCAAACTGTGTGGGTTCTCTCCGGTTACACGGACCTCCAAAGACATGCACCTGAAGGATAGGCTGATTGGCAACACTAAAATTGGCCCTAATTTGTTTTGCAGTAAATTCCTGGCAAACACAGCTGCCAGAATTTTACCAAATAGAGAAAACATGTTGCGGTAAGTTGTAGATGTTTCTTATATTGTAGCTTTGCGTAACTGTATGCTAACATTAGTCCTGTTTTAAGTGACTCTAAACTATGCATATTTTATAGTACAAGCTGAAGTAGGGTTTTTTTGGTCCCTCATACACAAACACAAAAGTACAATCAAATAATAGCCACTAAAAAATCAGTAGTTACTCACTAGTTACTCAGTACTCGAGTACTTTTTTTGACTGAATATTTACTTACTCTTACTCAAGTAATTTCATGGATGACTACATTTTACTTTTACTTAAGTGATATTACTCTAAAGCAGTGGTTCTTAACCTGGGTTCGATCGAACCCTGGGGGTTCGGTGAATTGGCCTCAGGGGTTCGGCGGAGGTCAAGACACACCGACTCATCGTGTACATAAAAACTTCTCCCTATCGGCGTATTATGAATACCCCCAAACAATGTTCCCTCTAATTTTCCATCTGATTTGCATGTGTGTAATTTGTTGTGAGTTCATGCACTGTGTTGGTTTTGTTCTCTGAAGAAGGTGATGTTCATGCACGGTTCATTTTGTGCACCAGTAAAAAAACATATAACTTTGTCTTGAATTTGAAAAAAAAAATATATATATATTTTTCACAAAAGAAAGGTTCGGTGAATGCGCATATGAAACTGGTGGGGTTCGGTAACTCCAACAAGGTTAAGAGTCACTGCTCTAAAGTAAAAGTACTCTTACTTGAGTACAATCTTAGTTTACTTTACCCACCACTGCCAGTGTCACTACTAAATGTGGCTGAAAAGGTGTTAGTGGTCAACCATTTCCATCCATCCATCCATCTTCTTCCGCTTATCCGAGGTCATGGCGCGGGGGCAGCAGCCTAAGTAGGGAAGCCCAGACTTCCCTCTCCCCAGCCACTTCGTCCAGCTCCTCCCGGGGGATCCCGAGGCGTTCCCAGGCCAGCCAGGAGATATATTCTTCACAACGTGTCCTGGTTCTTCCCCGTGGCCTCCTACCGGTCGGACGTGCCCCAAACACCTCCCTAGGGAGGCGTTCGGGTGGCATCCTGACCAGATGCTCGAACCACCTCATCTGGCTCCTCTCGATGTGGAGGAGCAGCGGCTTTACTTTGAGCTCTTTCCGGATAACAGAGCTTCTCACCCTATCTCTAAGGGAGCGCCCCGAAACCCTTTTCGGCCGCTTGTGCCCGTGATCTTGTCCTTTCGGTCATAACCCAAAGCTCATGACCATAGGTGAGGATGGGAACGTAGATCGACCGGTAAATTGAGAGCTTTGCTTTCCGGCTCAGCTCCTTTTGCACAATGGATCGGTACAGCGTCCGCATTACTGAAGACGCCGCACCGATCCGCTTGTCGATCTCACGATCCACTCTTCCCTCACTTGTGAACAAGACTCCGAGGTACTTGAACTCCTCCACTTGGGGCAAGATCTCCTCCCCAACCCGGAGATGGCACTCCACCCTTTTCCAGGCAAGAACCATGGACTCGGACTTGGAGGTGCTGATTCCCATCCCAGTCGCTTCACACTCTGCTGCGAATTGATCCAGTGAGAGCTGAAGATCCTGGCCAGATGAAACCATCAGGACCACATCATCTGCAAAAAGCAGAGACTTAATCCTGCAGCCACCAAACCAGATACCCTCAACACCCTGACGGCGTCTAGAAATACTCTCCATAAAAGTTATGAACAGAATCGGTGACAAAGGGCAGGCTTGACGGAGTCCAACACTCACTGGAAACAGGTCCGACTTACTGCCGACAATGCGGACCAAACTCTGGCACTGATCATACAGGGAGCGGACCGCCACAATCAGACAGGCCGATACCCCATACTCTCTGAGCACTCCCCACAGGACTTCCCGGGGTACACGGTCGAATGCCTTCTCCAAGTCCACAAAGCACATGTAGACTGGTTGGGCAAACTCCCATGCATCCTCAAGGACCCTGCCGAGAGTATAGAGCTGGTCCACAGTTCCACGACCAGGACGAAAACCACACTGTTCCTCTTGAATCCGAGGTTCAACTATCCGGCGTTGTCTCCTCTCCAGTACACCTGAATAGACCATCCATTTCCTCAAAGACAAAATAGGACTGCTTTGTATGTGATCTATAAAAACGCAATTGAGTTCACTCATTTCACTCATGTTGTTATTTAGAATTCTACACCCAGTTTTAGGTGAGGTGTATGAGGGGAAACCCAGAAATGTGTAACAAATTGAACCTGTATGTTGCTGTGTCCATCTGCAATAGTTAAGACATTGCATGTCATGCTGCTTGCTGCTATGCCTCTGAAACAAAATTGGACATTTTTGGGCAACACTAGCATTTTCCTTGAGATGGGTGAGAGGAAACCCAGAAATGTGAGACAAATAGAGTTGTTCAACATGTTTGTTATTGTGCACGCCTGCAATAGTAAAGAAACTGCATGCTATACTGCTTGCTCCTATGCCCTAAAATCAAAATATGACATTATTTTTGGAAAACGAGCATTGACCTAGTGAATGAAGTAAGCGGAAACCAAGAAAGACTTCAAAACTGTGTCGTAATTTTTACATCAATTCCCACACTGCTACAGTTTTGCTATCTCAATGTTCGCTCTTGAATATTGCCATTCCTTAGTCTAGTGCAGTGATATTCAACGTAATTGTTTTGGGGGCCAAATTCCCAGAAAGCTAAGGACCAGGAGGTCAGACTTCTCCCTTCACTATTATTCTTATTTTGTATTTTACGGAAAACTAACGTCTTCTACCTTTGACAAAACAAAAATACCAAAATCAAATGTTTGAGTAACACGAGTGCTCCGCAGTTTTTAAGAACCTTCTGCAAAAATGCTTGTCAAAGATCATCTCTATGACAGCACTCTAGTATTTTTAAAAAATCTGCTGCAAAAATATAAATCTTTCACACGTTGTTGAACCGAATTCACGGGCCACCAGTTAAATAGTCCAAATTATGAAAAAGAGAGGACCTAAAATGGAACCATGAGGAACACTACTAATATATCAATCAATCAACCTGTTTTATTGTGTATGTCATAGTCCGTTCCATATCATACATGTAGTACATAATATACATACATATCTCCAGTGAACAGTCTTGTGCTCATGGGCAATATTATTATTTCACAAAAAAGAAAACAAAATTGAATTAAGAAAATGAAATAAAATTAAACATACCTCAAAAGGGTAAGGGGAAGAAGTATACACTTCTTGAACCCGCCCCACCCCCTCCCTTGTTTACATAGTTGCTTTAAAGGCCTACTGACACCCACTACTACCGACCACGCAGTCTGATAGTTTATATATCAATGATGAAATCTTAACATTGCAACACATGCCAATACGGCCGGGTTAACTTATAAAGTGCAATTTTAAATTTCCCGGGAAATATCCGGCTGAAAACGTCTCGGTATGATGACGTTTGCGCGTGACGTCACGGATTGAACGGAAGTATTGGGACACCATTCTGTCCCAATACAAACAGCGTCTGTTTTAATCTCAAAATTCCACAGTATTCTGGACATCTGTGTTGGTGAATCTTTTGCAATTTGTTTAATGAACAATGGAGACTGCAAAGAAGAAAGCTGTAGGTGGGATCGGTGTATTAGCGGCTGGCTACGCAACACAACCAGGAGGACTTTGAGTTGGATAGCAGACGCGCTATCCGACGCTAGCCGCCGACCGCACCGATGATCGGGTGAAGTCCTTCGTCGCTCCGTCGATCGCTGGAACGCAGGTGAGCACGGGTCGTGATGAGCAGATGAGGTCTGGCGTAGGTGGAGAGCTAATGTTTTTAGCATAGCTCTGTCGAGGTCCCGTAGCTAAGTTAGCTTCAATGGCGTTGTTAGCAACAGCATTGCTAGGCTTCGCCAGGCTGGACAGCATTAACCGTGTGGTTACAGGTCCAGGGTTTGGTTCGGTGTCTCCTGATAGTAGTATTGTTGATCTTCTGTCTATCCTTCCAGTCAGGGGCATGTTTCTTCTGTTTCTATCCGCAGTTAAGCACGATGCTATCACGTTAGCTCCGAAGCTAAAGTGCTTCACCGATGTATTGTCGTGGAGATAAAAGTCACTGTGAATGTCCATTTCGCGTTCTCGACTCTCATTTTCAAGAGGATATAGTATCCGAGGTGGTTTAAAATACAAATCTGTGATCCACAATAAAAAAAGGAGAAAGTGTGGAATCCAATGAGCCCTTGTACCTAAGTTATGGTCAGAGCGAAAAAAGATACACCCTGGCGTCCTGCACTGCACTCTAATCCTTCACTCTCACTTTCCTCATCCACAAATCTTTCATCCTCGCTCAAATTAATGGGGTAATCATCGCTTTCTCGGTCCGAATCGCTCTCGCTGCTGGTGTAAACAATGTGCAGATGTGAGGAGCTCTTCAACCTGTGACGTCACGCTACTTCCGGTACAGGCAAGGCTTTTTTATCAGCGACCAAAAGTTGCGAACTTTATCGTCGATGTTCTCTACTAAATCCTTTCAGCAAAAATATGGCAATATCGCGAAATGATCAAGTATGACACATAGAATGGACCTGCTATCCCCATTTAAATAAGAACATTTCATTTCAGTAGGCCTTTAACTCAGTGGTTCTTAACCTTGTTGGAGGTACCGAACCCCACCAGTTTCATATGTGCATTCACCGAACCCTTTATTAGTGAAAAATAAAAATACTTTTTTTTTTCAAATTCAAGACAAAAGGTATACATTTTTTTTTTACTGGTGCACAAAATGAACCGTGCATGAACATCACCTTGTTCAAAGAACAAAACCAACACAGAGCATGAACTCACAACAAATTGCACACCTGCAAATCAGATGAAAAATCAGAAGGATCATAGTTTGGGGGTATCCATAATACGTCGATAGGGAGAAGTTTTTATTTAAACGATGAGTCGGGTGTGTCTTGACCTCCGTGGTGGAGGCTCCGCCGAACCCCTGAGGCCGACTCACCGAATCCCTAGGGTTCGATCGAACCCAGGTTAAGAACCACTGCTTTAACTAATATGCAGTTACCTTTTAATCACTTTTTTATCACATTAATCTGGATTCACATAACTCGAATTGCCCAGAACACCAGAACAATGTGCTTACAATTGTCAATATATCCTCGTAAGTCCCACACACACACACACAAACTAAACATGTTAAATAAATGATGAGCTGCAGCAACACCTTAGTTACATAAATCACATTACGAAAAGAAAAATGTGATTGCCAAAAAGGAGAGGATTTAAAGGGGTATCAAACAACAGAAGAATAAGTGATTATTACATTTGAACAGAAGTGTAGATAGAACATGTTAAGATTAACAATTCATTTTCTACCACTTGTCCTTAATAATGTTGACAAAATAATAGAATGATAAATGACACAATATGTTACTGCATAAGTCAGCAGACTAATTAGGAGCCTTTGTTTGCTTACTTACTAATAAAATACAAGTTGACTTGTATGTTCACTATTTTATTCAAGGACAAACTTGCATTAAGAAACATATGTTTAAAGTACCGTAAGATTTTTTGTAAAAAATAAAGCCAACAATGCAATTTTTTTGTGGTGTCTTTTATTTAGAAAAGTATCGAAAAGTATCAAAATAATTTTAGTACCGGTACCAAAATATTGGTATCGGGACAACACTAGTCTAGTGTCACTCGCTGTTATGTTATCATTGTTTTTATGAATCAGATTGACTCGCCGACATTGTAGTGCACATGCTTTGATGTCGTCTGGAACAGTCAAGATGTCACATGATATGCAGCTTGTTGCTATGCTTCGAAAAAGGACATTTTAAAAAAGGAAAGACATGCAACAGCAATGAAAGGCTGAGGAGTCAGGATGTGTGTGTGGTGTTGCTGGTGCAGGTCTGTTCCTCATTATGGGGCTATAGAAAGGATTCAGAGAGGAGTATAAGGCTGCCAGTTGACTTTATCTCCCCTGACTCCCTAAACCATCATCTCTGGACCTCCCAGCCACACCGTCCATCTCTGCCTGTAAATATGAAGGCTTGCATCAGGCTGCACGTAGCAGTCACTCCATACATCAGAGCCTAAGTGGAGCTCAGGCAGGCATGATGTCCATCTATCAAAACTAAAGCGGCAGGCCTTCCTTGCCTGGATCCTATCAGAGGCAGCCGACCTGAGTCAAGTGCCTGTTATGGGAAGTTGGTGTGTGTGGGGGGGGGGGGGACTGACTTGTGCAACTGCTTGGGGGTGTGGAACATGCCTCCACTGCACACTGAAAACTCTAATGAGCAAAAAGTGTGTGAAAAGCCTGCTCGTGGAAAAAGGTTTCCTGTGTATTTTCAAACAAAAGAAGGATGGAGACGAGGATGAAAAGGCTTGAAAGACACATCCTGCGCCAGTGAGTGAAAGAAAAAAAAGAAAAGGGAAGGAGGCTGTGATTGTTGTTATTTTTTTTTCACACACTGTGGAACTTGTATTTGTAGACCTGTTCCTCCGCAGCTGCCGAAACATGTTTTTTTTAATCATTATTCTATCCAGCTGTTAAGTTTGCATCACAATATCTTATCATCACATCCTTTTCCACATGCAATGTGTCAACATGGGGATTTGGTTAAAAAAAATAAAGCCATTAACATGTGTTACATCCTTTCCCACCAAAAACATGTATCAAACTGTATCAAATGTTCCAATGCCTTCTTTTTTGCTTTCTGAACGGGTGTGCCGTGAGATACAGTCTGGTGTGTCGTGGGAGATTATGTAATGTCACCTATTTGGGTTAAAAATATTTTTTGCAAACCAGCAATTATAGTCTGAAAATTATGTGTTATTGAGTGTCGGTGCTGCCTAGAGCTCGGCAGAGTAACCGTGTAATACTCTTCCATATCAGTAGGTGGCAGCCGCTAGCTAATTGCTTTGTAGATGTCGGAAACAACGGGAGGCAGCGTGCAGGTAAAAAGGTATCTAATGCTTAAACCAAAAATAAACAAAAGGTGAGTGCCCCTAAGAAAGGTATGGAAGCTTAGGGAAGGCTATGCAGAACAAAACTAAAACTGAACTGGCTACAAAGTAAACAAAAACAGAATACTGGACGACAGCAAAGACTTACTGTGGAGCAAAGACAATGTACATCCGAACATGACATGACAATCAACAATGTCTCCACAAAGAAGGATAAAAACAACTGAAATGTTCTTGATTGCTAAAACAAAGTAGATGCAGGAAATATCGCTCAAAAGGAAGACATGAAACTGCTACAGGAAAATACCAAAAAAAGACAAAAAGCCACCAAAATAGGAGCGCAAGACAAGAAGTAAAACACTACACACAGGAAAACAGCAATAAGTCAGGCCGTGATGTGACAGTACACCTACTTTGAGACAAGAGCTATATTGATGAATGGTTGGTTATGCTTTAAAGTCATATCCAACAATTGTGACAACGACTTTTTATTGTCAACTGAGTTTTGTTTTTTAATGATTTCTGCTGGTGGTGGGCCTCCCGGATTTTTTCAATGCAAAAAATGTGCCTTGGCTCAAAAAAAGGTTGAAAAACACTGCACTAAAGGACAGATACAAAGATGTTCTGTTATGGCTCTGTGCAACCATTGAGTTGAATGATACAAAAACACAGGTGGACCACAGATGGTGCCTTGGTGCATACCAAAATTAATAACCCCTTTCATACTGTCTGTAAAAGACATAATTTTCCTCCTTCTATCCGTTCTCCTTCCATTGTTGTTCTTCACAAACAGTGCTGACATGGAATGGGGAGACAGATTATCCCAGAAATTTGCCACATTCAAAATGTACACTGCAAGTTATTTGTCACTTATACATGTGGGCCCAAAGATATGAATGCTGTTAAATTTAGCAAGCTACTTTTGCCGTGTAACTTGTTGCTACAATTCTCTGAGCTTTGTTTAATTAAGAGTAACTTGTAGCTTAGCTTACTACATTTTCCAAGTAGGTTGCCCATCACACGCAAAGCTGATCTACTAAACATGTGCAAAGTGGATCGCTTCTGTTAAGTGAGCAAAATAAGGCGTGCAATCCAATCCAATCATTAATATGCAAAATATATGATCATTAAAACGCCCAAAATAATGGGAGGAGAAAATGCACATATAATTATTTAGCAGGCGCAATGTGATTTATCAACACTCTTCACCTTTTTGTGAGTACTATTTAGAGTTTTATTTAGCACTTGTCAGAAGGACGTGCAAACTGACCGGCTCCAGGATATATCGTGTCCAATCGTGTCCACGTGTGTGTGACAACATTTTGGACAGTCCAAAAAAATAATTAAGACATATCGTTGTGGAGGGGGGCGTGGCCTGCGGGCCTGCCGCGGAGCGGGGTGTGCAAGGACCGGCCTCAAAGACAGCGGCAGGTGAGTAGATTGCCCAGCTGGCTGATTTAAGTAAAGTCTGAATGTCATTAAAACAGTTAGCTCCATCTTTTGACACTTCTTCCACTCCCGTCCTCGCATGCTACACCGCTACAACAAAGATGATGGGGAGAAGACGCTGCCGAAGGTGAGCCACGTGAATAAGACCGCCCACAAAACGGCGCATCCGGAAGCGACTGTCAGAAAGCGGCTTGAAGATGATCTGTAAAACATCATCTATGCAACATTTTGACCAAAGAACCACCATTACATGTTATGTAGACCACAAGGAAGTGTTTTAATTTAGAAAAAAATAACATGACTCCTTTGATGCGCCCTATAATCCGGTGCACCTTATATATGAAAAAAGATCAAAAATAGACCATTCATCGGCAGTGCACCTTATGTCCGGAAAATACAATAAATGCAATTAAATTAATTAAAATTAAATAGCCATTATTTATTGATATTTTCGTTTCAAAGGCAAGCCAAAGGGAACCAGGGCTTAGGCATGAAAGAGCCGCATGCGACTTCAGAGCCGCGGGTTGAAGACCCCTGTTGATTAACTTTCACCGGCTCACAGGGAAAGCAGCAGCTCACCGGCTCAATATGTCAATATAGCAGCATAAGCTAGTTAGCTCTCTGTGATTACGGCGCCACTAAAAATAGGTAGTCTGCGTTAGCGCCTATAATAACAATATCGCTAATACTTGGTCAATATTCAGGTCACGACATGGAAATGGAGTATTATTGGCAGTTTTTAGATTTTTTTTTTAAAGGTGTTGTGGACGCAATTGTCACGACGGGGACTATGGTGGGGTTTGTTTTCCAGAGATGCAAAGAAATTGGATCGAACATGGCGTGAAGGTAAGGACATGATTTAATCTATTAATCAAAAAAGGAACAAACAAAAAGCGCACACAAGGCAGAGGTACAAACTTAACTAATGAAATAAAATAAAAACTAGCACTTGGGCAAAAACTATGGACATGAAACAAAACACTTACTGTGACATGGCATGAAGAGAGCAGAGGTAAATCATGGCATGAAGTGCGCAGAAGTAGTATTAGAGCAGAGCATGAATAATGTCAATGTCGCCAGGACAAGCAACTGAAAATGACAGGCTTAAATAGTATTGACATGATTAACACAGGTGCGCGAGTCCAAAACGTGAAACAGGTGAAACTAATAAGTTGTCATGGAAACAAAACAAACAAGAGTGCACAAACAGGAACTAAAGAGTCCAAAACCCAAACAGAACATAGCCAAACAAAAACATGATCAACAGACATGACAGCAATAGAGTACTCCTACTAGCTGCATGGTTAGCCACCTCATACTTGCCGTATTTTACAATATAAAATGCATTAAGTAAGTAAGTACATTTTATTTATAAAGCGCTTTTCACAGATGAAATCACAAAGCGCTGTACAAAACATAGGTTAAGGAAAACAACAATTCAATTTTAAATAGGGGCAATATAAAAATGATACAAAGTGGATTAAAAATTATAGTTAAAAAGGTGCATTAACTGAAAGCTTTACTAAAAAGAGAAGTTTTCAAATGTTTCTTAAAAGTTTCAACACAGTCAAGATCACGGAGGGACTGGTGCAAATTGTTCCAGAGTCTGGGAGCTATAGCCCGGAATGCCAGGTCTCAACGGGTTTTAAAATGAGTTTTTGGGATCTTTAGAAGACCCTGGCCAGAAGACCGGAGGATGCATCCTGAAGAGTAGGGGCATAGCAAGTCAGTGATGTACGGAGGGGCCCCACCATGCAACTTACGAAATGTCAGGACTAAAATCTTAAACTCAATGCGGAATTTAACTGGAAGCCAATGAAGACTGAATCAAAAACGGGAGTGATATGGGCTGTTCTGGGTGCACCGGTCAAAAGTCTGGCAGCCGCATTTTGTACAGTCTGAAGTCTCTTTAGCGTTGACTTGTTGAAAAGAATGAAAAGAGAATTGCAATAGTCAATGCAAGACAAAATGAACGCATGAATGATCATTTCGAGATTAAAAAAATACATACAAATGTATTCTTGTCTTACATAGGGATTGTAAATTATAGGCAAAATTCCCCCAAAAAAGTGCAGTTGCCCTTTAAAGGCTAAAAGCACAAAACCACAAAGGTTGCATTAACATTTGGGGGCATTTGCTTTTTGCCAAAAGGTAAACAAGGAGCTCAGCAACTCTGCACCGGTGTTAAATGCAGGCTACAGGTGCCTTGGAAATGAGTAAAAAAATTGTACATTTTACCAGAAAATAAGAGCCCCATATCGCATTTTCCAATATTTCTTAATGTGACATGTGCGTCGTTTCAATTGTATCATTTAAAAAGAATACATCTATTACAAGTACAGAAAGTGAGAAGTGAGGTGAGGTTTGACTAATCGATTTCATCACGTCGAGCGGAGCCAGATGTGTTCTGAGCTGGTGGTAAATGGGTCTCTGTGTTTGCGCCACATGTCACAGGGTTAACAACAGACCGGCCATTAAACAGCGAGACCCGCAGCCGGGAGAAAGTGTGACTGAGATGCTAAAATGAAGGGGGAACCAGAGGTCGGCTAAAAAAATGAAGTGAATTATGTCCTATGGTCTATCGTCGCCGTCTCGAAAACCTAATCTATTACAACTTGGGGTTATATTAAGACTGGCGGCAAGAAAGGTTTGGAATAAAGCACCACAGTGGTGCTCCTAAAACCACTTTATGTTTACTGAAATGCCCCCCTTTTACCGCCGTGTCACAGTGCGGCCATTGTGTGCTCGCCATCATTACGGAACTGAGGAATTCACTCTGACATCTGAGCACAGTGCTCCCCCCCCCCCCGAAAACCACACCATTTGCCGTAGCCTCTCCAGTCCAGTTTATCCCTTAGCCTGCGGAACCACCGTCCTCATTTCAAGTCTGTACCCTGCAGCGAGTAACTACCGCCTCTTTGACAGCGAGGCCATACACATCTGACAAAATTCACTAATGTAAAATATTCCTTCAAAAGATATGCACAGTTGGACGGCTCCAAAGTTTAAAGCATGTTTCTTTACATTTGGTGGCGGTCCATATCAGAATCAGAAATACTTTAATAATCCCCGAGGGGAAATCAAGATTTTCAGCAAAATCCCGTTCAAGAGCAGACAAACATTACAGGGAGACAGAACAGGATCGCTGACGGGTCTGCCAACTGCCGGCGCCCCTTACAAAAAAAGGTGAGAAACAGGTAAAAGCTGGGGAGGGGGGTTGAGAATAAAACAAATTTAAGCCTGGGCCCCTGTACTGGAGAGGGGGTCCATACTGAGGCCAAATGGGGAAAAAACCTCATAGCCATAGCACACAAACGTGTATAAGAGGGAAACATCAAAGGACATTAAAGCACTTTGAGTCGGCCTTGTGTATGAAAAGCGCTATACAAATAAAGTTGCCTTGCCTTGCCTTGCCTAAGATGGACTGATGCAAAGTGGAAAAGTGTTCTGTGGTCTGACAAGTCCACATTTCAAATTGTTTTTGGAAACTGTGGACGTCGTGTCCTCCGGTACAAAGAGGAAAATAACCATCTGGATTGCTGTAGGCGCAAAGTTCAAAAGCCAGCATCTATGGAGGTGTATTAGTGACCAAGACATGGGTAACTTACACATTTGTGAAGGCAACAATAATGCTGCAAGGTACATACAGGTTTTGGAGCAACATATGTATTCATCCAAGCAACGTTATCATGGACACCCCTGCTTATTTCAGCAAGACAATGCCAAGCCACGTGTTACAACAGCGAGGCTTCATAGTAAAAGAGTGCAGGTACTAGACTGGCCTGCCTGTAGTCCAGACCTGTCTCCCATTGAAAATGTGTGGTGCAATATGAAGCCTAAAATACCATAATTGGAGACCCCGGACTGTTGAACAACTTAAGCTGTACATCAAGCAACCACCTGAAAAGCTTCAAAAATTGGTCTCCTCTGTTCCCAAACATTTACTGAGTGTTGTTGAAAGGAAAGGCCATGTAACACAGTGGTAAAAATGCCCCTGTGCCAACTTTATTGCCATTAAATTTTAAGTTAATGATTATTTACCCCAAAAAAATATGTTTCTCAGTTGGAACATTAAATATCGTGCCTTTGCAGTCTATTCAATTGAATATAAGTTGAAAAGGATTTGCGAATCATTGTATTCTGTTTTTATTTACAATTTACAGAACATGCCAACTTCACTAGTTTTGGGTTTTGTAGATGCAATGCAGCACTGTGTCTAAAATGCCCATAAAAAGTGGTACATGTCTCCTGCATGTTTGAAAACAGCAAAACGCCGCATGATAACATGAATGTGCAGTAAATGAGTGTCTCTGTGGTGATGCCCTGTATAGTACACGCAAAATCCTCATTTAAATATGGCGGCCTACAATACTTTACAATTGCACACACAGTGTTAGTAGATCACACGCAACAAGCCCACTAATAGTACATGCTATTTTGTAGATTGCACACGCTGAGTAAATCAGGCCCTAAGAATGTTGGAAATCATGAGCTTTTCTGTAACGAATAATGTGAAGGTGAAGAATTGTAAACACTACTCCCTGCATCGCAGTGACCATTATGTGGCTCAGATGTGTCTCAGTGTGTGTATTTGGGTTTCCAAAAGAACAGGACTGACCTTTCCGGAGTGGTGAGCCGATGCCCACTTCCTGCCATTGAAACATCTGAAAATGGCTCTGCATTGCCCGGCTGGTGGGAGAAGTAGATGGACAAAGGGAGAACAAAACAGACAATAGATCAGAGACTGTCGACTACAGTCGTCACAAGTAAACACTCCGCACTTCAAAACCCGGCCATTCTAAGGCCCTGTCTACATTAAGCCGGATAACTCCTTAAACCAGGGGTCGGCAACCCAAAATGTTGAAAGAGCCATATTGGGCCAAAAATACAAAAACAAATCTGTCTGGAGCCGCAAAAAATTAAAAGCCATATTACATACAGATAGTGTGTCATGAGATATAAATTGAATTAAGATGACTTAAAGGAAACTAAATGACCTCAAATATAGCTACAAATGAGGCATAATGCTGCAATATATACATATAGCTAGCCTAAATAGCATGTTAGCATCGATTAGCTTGCAGTCACGCAGTGACCAAATATGTCTGACTAGCACTCCACACAAGTCAATAACATCAACAAAACTCACCTTTGTGCCTTCACGCACAACGTTAAAAGTTTGGTGGACAGAGTGAGACAGAAAAAGAAGTGGCATAAAACACGTCCTAGAAAGTCATACTTGTAAACAAACTACGGTGAGTTCAAGGACCGCCAAAATTAGTAGGACAAAACGGCGCTCGCCAAATACTCGAATCAGTGAAGCATGTTTAATATAAACAGTGTGCTTTATAACAATTAGGGAGGTTTGCGTCATGTTTGTCCTCCTACGGAAACCATATTAAAACAAACTTCTTTTTTTTTCCTCATCTTTTTCCATTTTTCATACATTTTTAAAAAAGCTCCTGAGAGCCACTAGGGCGGCGCTAAAGAGCCGCATGCGGCTCTAGAGCCGCGGGTTGCCGACCCCTGCCTTAAACTAATAATTATTTAGCCTAAGCCCCGTGTCAGCCACACCAAACCATCGTTTAAGGTCCCCCTCCTTGGATAATTTTTTACACGGGTAAGTATTTTTCATGATTCTCCGGCTCTTAGCTTTGTATGGACTCTTTGATCGTTTACAAACTGAGTCCGGAGAGGAAGTGAAGTCAGAAAGACAGCGCCCCACACAGGAAGTGACGTCAGAAAGAACGCGCCAAAACCAGCTTCATAACAACCGGAGCTAACCACTGGAAATATGGAGGCGAAAGATTTGAATAAATTAAAGATTTGATAAATTTATGATGGCTCAAATGTGATTCACTACAATACACACTGGATTCCAGGTAATTGAAATACCACAACATTGGATATTGTTCAGGTAAGTTACATTAAATTTAAGAACTTGCACACAAAGCAACACTGGAGGTGACTATGACAGGGAGGGGGTCTTAAACGACCATTGTGTGTGTGTGGACAAGGATAGGTGGGATTTACCCTGGATAACATTAGTGTAGAAGGGGCCTAAATCCAAAAAGCATTAAACAATAATGTAACGTTCCTCATGATTAATGCTTTTTAGCAACATATCATCAAAAAGCGAGGCATTTTGTAAAGGTGCGATTCACAACAATAGAAGCACGAGGCTAAAACCAAACACTGACAAACAGTCAAGTCTTGTCATGTTGCTGCACGTCTCATTTCTTCCATACCAAAATAAAAGCGTCTCCTCACTCGTCCACTTTTGATTTGTTGAGGAACGCCGCCAAGCCACTTAACAACACACTCTCTGCCTGCCTGCAAACGAGGAAACGGACGCTTGAAACCAGATGGCGAGAGAAGATGATTTGTTCAAAGTGAAGCGCCAACATGAATTTGACTCATTCCAACGTTCAACTTGAGGCCCGGAAAATGAATTACGGGCGCCTCGTTGTGGGTTTCGGAGGACCAAGAGAGCTTTGTTCACCATGTCCTGCAGCTTTTGGTTCCAAATGAAGATCAAACTTTGTTCCTATCGGCTGTTAAAAGTGTTCCCCAGGGCAGCCATTGCAAGTGTTATGACTCAACGAAGTTCACAAAGTGAACTTGGGCAGTCTGTTGATTGACATCCGAGTCCTTATACGAGTTTATTACATCAACTAACTTTCTTTTCACACAAAAATAAAACAGAAATTGGCGTATTTGGTCAAACAAACCCACTGCAAGGACATGACAGTGCTATTGGTCCTTTGTCCTTACATTGCCACACATCAGCAAAGAGTCTTGGAGTTATTTTTGACTGATTGCTTAAGCTGGACAAACAAATTAGCGCTGTCATTAAATCGAGCTTCTTTCAGCTGTGACTCCTTGCAAAAATAAAACAGTGTCTTCCACAGGCGGACTTTGAAAGAGCTATCCATGCTTTTGTGATGCCGCGCCTGGATTACTGTCATTCTTTGTACTAGGGTTAAATAATAAATAAATGATAAATGGGTTATACTTGTATAGCGCTTTTCTACCTTCAAGGTACTCAAAGGGCTTTGACAGTATTTCCACATTCACCCATTCACACACACATTCACACACTGATGGCGGGAGCTGCCATGCAAGGCGCTAACCAGCACCCATCAGGAGCAAGGGTGAAGTGTCTTGCCCAAGGACACAACGGACATGACTAGGATGGTAGAAGGTGGGGATTGAACCCCACTAACCAGCAACCCTCCGATTGCTGGCACAGGCCACTCTACCAACTTCGCCACGTTGTACGGTATACCGGTATTAGTAAAGTACCGCGATACTAATGAATCATATTCTGTACTATACCGCCTCTAAAAAGTACCGGTCCGCCACCCGTCTTCACGTCGTGTCATACAGACGAGCATGTTGGCGGCAAGCATGTTTGGCTAATGTCTATTCATAGTGTTATAACTACTTCTAAATCACTAATCTTTGTCTCCTAGGCATCAAATATAGTACATTTATTTCAAACATCATCCCTGCCGGACGAATGATAGCTATTCATGCTTCACTACACATCACAGTTCAACAAGGCCATAGTATTTGATGTGCTTAAAATTATCTATAGTTGTTTAAGACCAAACAAGATTTCTCTATGTCCGATCATTGATTGTTTGATTGAAACTTTTATTAGTAGATTGCACAGTACAGTACATATTCGGTACAATTGACCACTAAATTGACCACTAAACCCGAATAAGTTGTTCAACTTGTTTAAGTCAATTCATTGACTATCAAGACGGTTATTTTTACTTTGAATACCCTACACGCAAGTGAATGCATGTATACTTAGTCAACAGCCATACATGTCACACTAAGGGTGACTGTATGAACAATGCCAACACTGTCATAAATCTGGGCCATACAGTGAAACCACACTAAACAACAATGACAAACATTTTGGGACAATATTTGCAACGTAACGCAACATAACAAACACTAGAGAACAAATTCCCAGAATTCCCTGCAGCACCAACTCTTTTGGGACGCTACAATATAAACAAACACCATTGGTGGATCTACACCTAACATCCACTGTAATGATACCAAGTACAGGTCCTTATCGAGTTGATACTACTGTGGTTATATCGATATTTTTTAGCATCACAAATTCTTATTTCGTTTTTTTTAATTGTTTTTTTATTATGTTTATAAACTCAGGACACATGAGGACTTTGAATATGACCAATGTCTGATCCTGGAACTACTTGGTATCGGATTGATACCCAAATTTGTGGTATCATCCAAAACTAATGTAAAGTGTCAAACAACAGAAGAATAAGTGATTATTACATTTTAACAGAAGTGTAGATAGAACATGTTAAAAGACAAAGTAAGCAGATATTAACAGTAAATGAACAAGTAGATTAATAATTCATTTTCTACCACTTGTCCTTAATGGTGACAAAATAATAGAATGGAAAATGACACGATATGTTACTGCATATGTCAGCAGACTAATTAGGAGCCTTTGTTTGCTTACTTACTACTAAAAGACAAGTTGTCTTGTATGTTCACTATTTTATTTAGGGATAAACTTGCAATAATAAACATATGTTTAATGTACCCTAAGATTTTTTGTTAAAATAAAGCCAATAATGCTGTTTTTTGTGGTCCCCTTTATTTAGAAAAGGGGACCCTGAGGTCTCCAGATCAGCTCCTCCCAGCTGTCCTAAAAACCAGACTCAAAACCAGAGGAGATAGAGCCTTCTCAGTGCAGGGCCCAGTCTGTGGAACAACCTTCCACTATCGATTAGATCACGGGTGTCAAACTGGTTTTCACTGAGGGCCACATCCCAGTTATGGTTGCCCTCAGAGGACCACTTTTAACAATGAGTAATATATAAATATACAGTCGCAGTCAAAAGTTGACATACACTTGTAAAGAACATAATGTCATGGCTGTCTTGAGTTTCCAATCATTTTTACAACTCTTATTTTTTTGTGATAGAGTGATTGGAGCACATACTTGTTGGTCACAAAAACATTCATGAAGTTTGGTTCTTTTATGAATTTATTATGGGTCTACTGAAAATGTGACCAAATCTGCTGGGTCAAAAGTATACATACAGCAATGTTAATATTTGGTTACATGTCCCTTGGCAAGTTTCACTGCAATAAGGCGCTTTTGGTAGCCATCCACAAGCTTCTGGCAAGCTTCTGGTTGAATTTTTAACCACTCCTCTAGACAGAATTGGTGCAATTCAGCTAAATGTGTCGGTTTTCTGACATGGACTTGTTTCTTCAGCATTGTCCATACATTTAAGTCAGGACTTTGGGAAGGCCATTCTAAAACCTTAATTCTAGCCTGATTTAGCCATTCCTATACCACTTTTGGCGTGTGTTTGGGGTCATTGTCCTGTTGGAACACCCAACTGCGCCCAAGACCCAACCTCTGGGCTGATGATTTTAGGTGGTCCTGAAGAATTTGTAGGTAATCTTCCTTTTTCATTGTCCCATTTACTATCTGTAAAGCACCAGTTTCATTGGCAGCAAAACAGGCCCAGAGCATAATACTACCACCGCCATGCTTGACAGTAGGCATGATGTTCCTGGGATTAAAGGACTCATCTTTTCTCCTCCAAACATAATGCTGGGTATTGTGACCAAACAGCTAAGTTTTTGTTTCATCTGACCACAGAACTTTCCTCCTGAAGGTCTTATATTTGTCCATGTGATGTAAGCCGTGGCATTATTTTTATAAGTGTATGTAAACTTTTGACCACGACTGTTCATATGTAATACATTTTTTTTTTTTTTTTTTTACATAAGATTCAAAAACATTTTTTATTTTACTTTAAAAACTGACAGCTTAATCACCAGAATTTTACAGTAAAAGCAGTGAGTTTTTAGAGCATATAAAACAATTGAATAAATGGAATGGAAAAACAATACAACTGTTTCTAGCGGTAAAATTCAAGCAACAAAGCTGCCAGGTTTGTTTTTTTTTACCGTAAAGTCTATTTTAGTATGTGTTTTTTAATGTTTTAGTGGCTTACTGTATGTGGGGGGAAAAACAGTACCAAAGTTGATTTTACAGTAAAAAACTTAGTCGGTGGAATTTAACCGTAAAATCCATTGTCAATTTTACAGTCAATTTGATCATTTGTTTTGAAATCATAAGTCAAGCAGATATTTAAGTACAGTATTTATTTTTAATTTAACAAACAATATTTTTGGAATACATAATTTTGATAATATTGAATTTTAAAATACAGGTATATGCAATTGCATGCAGTACATGATTTTTAATGTTGAAAGGGAAAGAACAAATATATTTCGTAAGAAAAGATTAAGCATTTTATTTAACGCATATTATTTGCAGACTTTTGCGGGTCACATCAAATAATATGGAGGGCCAGATTTGGCCCCCTGGCCTTGAGTTTGACATCTGTGGATTAGATCCTCCCAGTCTCTGAGCCAATTTAAATCTAAGTTAAAACATGTTAAGATATCTTGGTCTTTTTTTTTTTACTTGTTTTATACATTTTAGTATTTCAAGTGATATATTCTGCACTTTTAAGGTATATTTTACTATTGTATTTTATTCATCCTTATGTGTTACAAAGTAAATGTGACACTACGTGCCCTTTTTTTTTTTTTTAATTGTTTCTTATATGTCTGTACACCACTTTGACCAACTGGGGTGGTTTTTAAATGTGCTATATTAATAAATAAACTGAAGGGAACTTCTCAACTAGGAATTTTTTTTGAAAAACATTTCACAATTAGATAAAGCACCAGCAACAGGTCATTTTTTATTAGGTGGCCAATTGTCAAAGTTAATAATTCAATGTTGATTATTAGTTTTATTTATATGTTATGGTCATAGAAGATACAGCCGAACACCAAATGGGCGTGTAACTTACAAAGGGGGGGAAAAATAAAAATAAAATATGCCCGCAACAAAAACTTTCCATCATAAGTGAGCATCTTCAAATCTTTTTTTTCTTTGACTTGTTTTGTGACGTCACCACAGAAAACTGCCAGTGATGGCAAAGAAAATAAATTTTAAAAATTAGCTTGTTGATGACAGTACGGGGAAAAACTGTCCTGGCTGCTCAGTAAAATATGGCCAAAATAACAATACATTCAGGGCTTTGTTTAGATACCAACGGGTCCCCCCAAAACACGTAAAAAGTCTTTACCTAGTGCAAACCACAGGTCAAAAGATGTCACGGTTGGGTCGCATGTTTATGCGTGGGTCGTTCTCCAAGGATGCAAACGGAAACTCCGGAGGAAAAATGCAGGTAAGGAAAATGACTTATTCCTCATAAATCACACAGGATACGAAAATACAAGATACAAAACAAAAGAGACGCGTGCCGATCGCAAAAACTTAGAACGGGAATCCTGAGCAAAGAAGCAGCAATTCATCCAAATAAGAACGCCAGACTGAGTGTGGCGAACAACGGGAATAAATAGCTCTCTGATTAGTGCCCGGGAGCAGGTGTGCGCCCCGAACACTAATCAAAGGCAGGTGAAAACAATCTGCAGTCATGGCAACTAAAACACAAACCCAGGGGTGCTCAAAAACAGCAACTGAGGGAGTCCAAAACTAAACAAAACATGATCCTCTATATCAGGGGTCCCCAACCTTTTTTGCACCACGGACCGGTTTAATGTAGGCTTTATTTTCAGTGACCAGCTTCCCACTTGTGAAAAATACAATTTACTATAACGCTGAATTAGTTGGAGCACTGGATTTGTTTCTTTGCAGTGAAAAGCTGATGGAAATTAGCCTTTGGCTACAATATGTCAAATTAATATTTGATACGTTCATTAATGTGCATTGTATCATGTCACAAAGTTATAACAAATGGCAACTTCCTATGAGGAGTTTTATTGTACATCTATTAACAAGCTCATTGGTGTGTCTGGTGCACAGGTGTCAAACTCAAGGCCCGCCGGCCAGATCTGGCCCTCCACGTCATTTTATATGGCCCGCAAAAGCCTGGAAATAATATGTGTCAATAAAATACCTTATATTTTCTTTCTTTACTTGCTTATTTTCTTACTAAAGGTATTAGGGGTTTTTTCTTGTTTGACAGGGGAAAAAATTAGTGTCCAATATTGCAAGAAATATTATATTATCTAACTTTGTTGGTCAAAATTCAAATAAATACTTAAATATCTGCTTAACTTATGGTTTCGAAGCAAGTTATTCATCAAATTGTACGCTATAAAAATGACCAATAGATTTTACTGTTAAATTTAGAAAGTTTTTCACAGCATATTACTGTGAGTTGAAAGAAGAAAAAAAAACGACCACTGTTTGTTTTTTTTTACAGTAAAATTCAGTCAACTGAGCTGTCAGGTTTTTGGTTTTTTTAAATCCATGGTAGGTGATTTTATGGTACCACATTTTATTATGGTAAAAAACTGGCAGCTGAGTTGCCGGTACTGTATTTCTATTTACGGTAATACGTTGTAAAAAAAATTATATTAATAAAATAACAGCATATATTTTACAGTAAAAGTCTGGCAACTAAGCTGCCAGTTTTTTCTGTAAAAAACAGTGGTCAAATCCACAGATTTTTTTTTACTCTTTACGTATTTATTTTTTTTAAATATTTAAATTCATAGGCAAATTCTTTAATTATTTACTGCTACAAGTGGCCCTCTATTGGCAGCCATGACTGTGGTGTGGCCCTCAATGAAAACAAGTTTGACAACCCTGGTCTAGTGGGACAGGCCAAAGTTAAGTCGGAGAAAATGCAGTCTTTTATAAATTATAAAGGACTGCTTCTCTCCGGCCCAGTAGCAAATGCTTCACGGACCGGTACCGGTCCCCGCACCGGTGGTTGGGGACCACTGCTCTATATGACAGGAGAACTGTATTTGGAGTGTGGCCATTCATGGGGTCACCAGCATGGAACTACTTTAGGGGCACAGTTTGACTTTGGAACAGATTTATTTTTTTAAAGATCTCTGTTTTGGGAATTGTTACTTTTGAAAATCCCAGTTGAATGAAACCTAAAAGATAATACAGAATAACACAGATAAGAATCATATAAGGAGTTTTGGTGAACAACAAGCCGACAGGCCCAAAGAATTGGCACTTTTTCCTTACGCATCCATTTGAAAAACTCTAAATGTATTAATTACTTCAAATTAGTTGGACAAGCGGTAGAAAATCTATGAATTTAATGAAATTGTAAATCAAACTTTTTTTTTTTTTTTAAAGGAATCCAACTCAAATGTTCTTTTAACATTCAAATCAATAACATTATTTCGGAATTATTATTATTATTATTAACTTAGCATATCAATATGTGGAATTAAATTATGGAACGGATTAAGCAAATAAATCAATATGATTCAGATTAAGAGACTGTTCAAACTACAAGTGTTCACAAAGTACACAGAACAAAAATTATGAAGAACATCTTGAACCCTTTTTTTCCCCTTTTTTAAAATTCAGACAAAGATTATTTATGTATTTAATATGTGTTTGCCTACTATGGTATATTATTTATTTATTATTTATTTGTTCACTGTTCTGTTACAGAGAACAAGGAAATGGGATAAAATTGCTATGGTATGAAAAGGAGTAGGATTAAACAAGCTCCGCTGCTTCCTACTCCTTTTCGGACATGCTGTAATGAAACAACTGGAAATATGTGATGAATTAAATTGTATCGTATGCGTGTTCCAAATAAACTGAAACTGAACTGAACTGAAAATTATTCTTAGTTGTTATTACTGAATATAATGAATACAAATGTATTTGCTTGTATTTAATTTATTTAGTTTATCTCCTACTATATTTAACAATGATGTATGTTATTTGCATACACATTTGATTGGTCTAATGAGGTTTATGAACACATTTTTATAATAATTTCATTTTTTTCAGTATTTGGCCCCCAGGTATAAAAAGTTTGGACACCCCTAATCATAGAGTCATCCGATTGGCTGATAGTCTTAATTGCTGGCTGCAGGCACCTGTGTGACAACCAATGAACACATGAGGCTTCCTGTATAAAACTACCTCCCAGTTTGTATTAATCACCTCAGCAACACTTGAGGACATCAATGGTGAAATATCTATGTGCACTAATACCACAAAATTTAAATGACGGGTTATGCTCAATATGCTATGGAAGGCATGTTTTGTATCATATCAGTACATATAAGTTAAAGTACCATGATAGTCACGCACACACACACACTAAGTGTGGTGAAATTACTCTCTGCGTTTGGCCCATCCCCTTGTTCCACCCCCTGGGAGGTGAGGGGAGCAATGAGCAGCAGTGTTGGCTGCGCCCGGGAATCATTTTTGGTGACTTAACCCCCAATTCCAACCCTTGATGCTGAGTGCCAAGCAGGGAGGTAATGAGTCCCATTTGTATAGTCTTTGGTATGACTCGGCTGGGGTTTGAACTCGCAATCCACCGATCTCAGGGTGGACAACCACTGTACATCAACAATTGGAGTGACCGTACAAAAAAATAATAATAATAATAATTAAAAAAAATTAATTCACACACATGATCAGATTTAAACAATTAGTTGCTAAATCATGCCTGTGCCCTTACAAAGATGGCTGCCATCAAGCGAAACAAGATTTTCAACCAATTTGTTGAAACTTTACATGCGCTTGCAGTTAAACATGTGTACCTATGTAAGTCTTTTGTTAAATGAAGTAAAATTGGTGGTACGGCGTCATCGCCAATGTCGTGTTTTTAGGTGCAGTCAAGAATCCTGAACACTTCTGTTATGCCGAGGAGACCAAAGTGGCGTGGGAGGAAGGAAAACTGTCGGCGGACATCGTAGAGGAGCAACGTAAACTCACAGAGGCTGATCTCGTCATCTTTCAGGTGTAGTTTGAAGGCCATTGGTAATGTTTTAACAAGGAAGTCTTGACTAAATCCAATGCTTTCAGTTCCCCATGTACTGGTTCAGCCTTCCTGCTATCCTGAAGGGCTGGATGGACCGT
Organism: Entelurus aequoreus; assembly: GCF_033978785.1. Lineage (NCBI taxonomy): Eukaryota > Metazoa > Chordata > Actinopteri > Syngnathiformes > Syngnathidae > Entelurus > Entelurus aequoreus. Next base: position 15,992,745 of record NC_084744.1, on the reverse strand, counting down.
GTGCTCACGCTTGGATACGCCTACTCTGATGACAAGCGATACAGCCAGGGACTCTTCAAGGTGAGCTTAAACTTGAAGAAAAGCAACAATTTTTAACACATGTTGTAAAAATAACCACTGTTCTTCAGACCAAGAAGGTTGTGCTGTCTTTCACCACTGGCTCCCATGAGTCCATGTTCAGTGCTGATGGCATCAATGGAGACATGAACGTCACCCTCTGGCCACTTCAGGTATGACATCAACATGTTGTGTTCTAGAAACACTAAACTTGCCTATTCCTGCAGAATGGCATCCTGCACTACTGCGGCTTCCAAGTGCTGGCACCTCAGATCTTCTGGGCTCCGTCTCGCGTCTCCCAGGAGGAGCGCGCCGCCATGCTGGAGGCGTGGCGTGCACGACTTCAAGGTCTCCGGGATGAGGCCCCGCTAGCCTTCACTCCCATGGACTGTTTTGATGGTGACAAGGGCTTCCAGCTGAAGCCTGAGGTCCAGGAGAAACATGCATGCCAGGAGTTTGGCCTCACTGTAGGAACCCACCTGGGGAAACGTGTGCCACCCAACCAGATGAGGGCTGGAGTTTGAACTTTGATACCCTGTCTCTACTGAATAAAAGCAGCCTGCCTCTTTAAGATGACTCTGGAAATCTGTGCTGAATTATTGCAAGTTGAAATTGGTACCTTCTGTTTGAACCTTAGTACTTTGTTCTTGTCATCAAAATACTGGAGTCATTTAATTCGGGTTTGTATACTTGAAAATGGTTTAACGTGCAAAGTTATAACCTTTGTCTGAAGAGGAATTTGTCTTGGACATCAGTAGTTTCAACAACAAATGTGATAGGCTTTGTTTTTTAAATGCAGGTAATTTCACTTTGGTCTCCTTGAATGACCATAACATGCACAATTATCTTGGACTAATTTACAACTCAAAGTTGAGTGTACAATTTGCCTTCTGGGTGAAATGTACATAAAATCCATTGTTTTACAGGTAACTTGAACTTTAGATTCAAACTGTTCTGTTCCAACCCTTTAAGCATTTATATATAATTATTGGAAGGAATTCATAAAGTACTGTATGTAAAGTGTTTGACAGACCAGGTCAACAATTGAAAAGTACATAAGACTATTCAAATGTCATTGTATTAATTCACAAAAAAATATTGTATGCTTTGTGAAAAACTATTTTTCATTCAGCTCATAAGAGAACAGGCTGTGAAACAAGTGTTGAAACATTGAATAGTCTAGTATTCAAAAGTTTTAGCAGCTTATTTTTCATTGAAACAAACATTTTTAGAAGGACAATTTGCTTTTACAAGGGGGAAATAATGCCAATAGAACAGGGGAACGGGAATGAAAAGTAGACATTCCCTGCCCTGATCATAAACTACTTTAAACCACTCCTGGAAATCACCCATAAAGCAAAACCAGAAATCTCTGCAAAAAGTGTATTCTTAGCCAAGCTACTGTAGAAACAAAGAGCCATTGTGTAGTCTCTTGCAAAAAAGTGTTTACATTTCCAAAGTTTAACAGCATATCCAAAAGTTTTGGTCCAGAATTAAATACGAGATTTGGCTCATGACCAGTTGCATATCACTGTTTTACACTGACAAAAAAATCTTAACTTTGAGACACCAAATATTGGTTAAACAGTATACGGATCTTGAAAAAAAAAATAAATAAATAAACTCTACTGCTGAATTTTAAGTGAGCAACCTTTATCAAAGTTTACTTATATAGCCCTAAATCATGAGTGTCTCAAAGGGCTGCACAAGCAACGACACCCTAAGCTCCCTTATAATTGGTTTGGTCTGAACAGAAGGCACCAATAGCTTTAACTTTCAATAATTCAGTACAAATTTCCAGAGTCATCTTAAAGAGGCAGGCTGCTTTTATTTTGTAAACAGGGTATCAAAGTTCAAACTCCAGCCCTCATCTGGTTGGGTGGCACACGTTTCCCCAGGTGGGTTCCTACAGTGAGGCCAAACTCCTGGCATGCATGTTTCTCCTGGACCTCAGGCTTCAGCTGGAAGCCCTTGTCACCATCAAAACAGTCCATGGGAGTGAAGGCTAGCGGGGCCTCATCCCGGAGACCTTGAAGTCGTGCACGCCACGCCTCCAGCATGGCGGTGCGCTCCTCCTGGGAGACGCGAGACGGAGCCCAGAAGATCTGAGGTGCCAGCACTTGGAACCCGCAGTAGTGCAGGATGCCATTCTGCAGAAATATGCAAGTTTAGTGTTTCTAGGTGGTCATTGAACATGACATGTGGTGTCATACCTGAAGTGGCCAGAGGGTGACATTAATGTCTCCATTGATGCCATCAGCACTGAACATGGACTCATGGGAGCCAGTGGTGAAAGACAGCACAACCTTCTTGGTCTGAAGAACAAAGGTTATTCTACAACATACTGTACATCAAAAATATTTACTGCTTTTCTTCAAGTTTAAGCTCACCTTGAAGAGTCCCTGGCTGTATCGCTTGTCATCAGAGTAGGCGTATCCAAGCGTGAGCACACGGTCTATCCAGCCCTTCAGGATAGCAGGAAGGCTGAACCAGTACATGGGGAACTGAAAACATTGGATGTTGTCAGGTTGCAGACACTTAAGATGTCACTGATTGCCTTCAAACTATACCTGAAAGATGACGAGATCAGCCTCGGTGAGTTTACGTTGCTCCTCTACGATGTCGGCCGACAGTTTTCCTTCCTCCCACGCCACTTTGGTTTCCTCAGCATAACAGAAGTGCTCAGGATTCTTGACCTCGCCTAAAACACATTACTGATTACAAGAGGCAGAGGGAGACTATACCATTTTTACCTTATTCAACATTTGTATAGTCAATGTAGTGACAAAATTCCAGAATTAGTTCATAATTTAGAGACTCAGCTGAATCACTTTGGTACACCAGGTGACCGACAATCACATGTGCATAACAAAAAAAAAGGAAATTGAAAACATGTTTTGCTTAATGGCAGCCATCTTTGTAAGATTTGATCATTTGTATGAATGAAAATAAAGGTCAAACCCATTGAGGGCACCGCTAATATCATTTAAGTGCCTCAGACTGGAAGTCTCTGCAGAGATTGGTGAGGACAGTGAAAAGATCAGGACTCCTCTTCCTCCTATCCAGGAAATCGCAAAAAGCCGCTGCCTGACCAGGGCACAAAATCTGTAGAGGCTCCTCCCAACCCCACCAAGGACTGTTTTCACTGCTGGACCCTAGAAAGAGGTTTGGCAGCCTCTGTAGCAGAACCTGCAGGTTCTGCAACAGCTTCTTCCCTCAAGCCACAAGACTCTTGAATGCATCATAATCCCTCAATTAACCCCAAAATGACTTAACTTGCTGGAATATAAAGACAATATAACATTCATCCGTAAACATGGATGCGTATTTTATCCTGCACTACAACGAGCTAATGCAACAAAATGTTCTTATCTGCACTGTAGAGTTCAAATTTGAATGACAATAAACAGAAGTCTAAGTCTCTTAAGTTGTGTAGTATAAGTGCACATAGATGTTTCACCATTGATGTCCTCAGCTGTTGCAGTGGCTTTAAACTTCATGGCATAAAGATCAGACACTTGCACCGTGCAGTCCTGAGCGGTCAAAGCCTTCTCGGCGACATCTTTGGCCGCACAATTGAAGGAGCCAGGGCTCTGGTGGGCGTACACGATGAGCACCTTTGATGCTGTCAACACAAGAACGGGAGAAGACGCAGTAGGAAGTTTGCAGGTAGCAACAAGACGTGACACATACAACTTGAACTTACCCATTTCTGAAGTCAGCACACAAAGTACACAACGATGTTGGGGCTGAGGTGAGTTGAGGAACAAACTGGGAGGTAACTTTATACCAAACAGCCTCATGAGTTCATTGGTTGTCACACAGGTGCCTGCAATTAGCAAATAAGGCCATTGGCCAATCAGATTACTCTATGATTGGGGTGTCCAAACTTTTTCCACCTGGGGCCACATACTGAAAAATGAAATTATTTTGATATCTTTGAGCTATTTGTTCATAAACCAATCAAAAGTGTATGTAAATTATAGGGCTGTGAATCCTTAGGCACCCCATGATTCCATTCGATTCTTGGAGGTAGCGATTTGTTTCCGAATCGATTCTTGATTCAAAACGATTCCCAGTTCAAAATCAATACTTTCTTAACAACACTTGGTGCCAGTTCTATGATTAACTACATTCCTCCATGAAATAGATAATCAGCTCTGATTCGTTTCAGTATTACTTCAAAGAAAACTGGTTTTGTTTAATAAAATTCTACCCAAGCATTTAATAAAGTCAAATACGAATAACGAAACGAGAAGTATCACAAATTGTGGGCATCTACATCAACAATACGATTTGCCCAAGTTTCTGGACAGGACTAATGAAAAAAATATATGTATGTATGTATATGATCAAGTTTATGTTTTCATTATATACTGCATGACAAGAACATATGGGGCGGCGTGGCGAAGTTGGTAGAGTGGCCGTCCCAGCAATCGGAGGGTTGCTGGTTACTGGGGCTCAATCCCCATCTTCTACCATCCTAGTCACGTCCGTTGTGTCCTTGGGCAAGACACTTCACCCTTGCTCCTGATGGCTGCTGGTTAGCGCCTTGCATGGCAGCTCCCGCCATCAGTGTGTGAATATGTGTGTGAATGGGTGAATGTGGAAATAGTGTCAAAGCGCTTTGAGTACCTTGAAGGTAGAAAAGCGTTATACAAGTATAACCCATTTATCATTTATTTATTTATAAATACAATAAACATTGAATTACTGACAACTGGCCACCTTATAAAAATGAACCTTTTTTAGGTGAACTTTATTCGACCATCTCTAAACATTTGATCATGGATATTCAAATGTTCAATGTTGCACAACTTGTTCTCTAAGGGTCTAAATGGCAAAATTTACAAAATGTATTTTTCTTTTAGTTTTGTGACATCTCCAGCACCCCCGCGACCTTAAAAGGGACAAGCGGTAAAAAATGGATGGATGGCTTTCCAGTCTCTTTAGCTCTGTTGCAACCTACAAACAAGGGCCTTGATATGGGGGGGTAAGTAGGGATGTGGTACCAGGCCCCCCTACCACTGGGCTTTTGTCAAGTTTCAAGAGTTTCTATTTAAAGATGTACACGCACCTGGGGATAGGCTGATTGGCAACACTAAATGGGCCCTCGTGTGTGAATGTTTTCTGCGTTGGCACTAAAATGAAGTGGCGGCTTGTCCAGAGTACAGCTGGGATAGGCTCCAAAACTTGATCAAGTGAATATTGACAAGTTTTATCTAAAATCATAATCGGACCACTTTATTTTATTGACAGTTTTAAAAACAAAATGTCATGTTTAAGAGTCAAAATCCAGATTTGTGCATGTTTTAAAGTGTTAGTTGGGTTTCCAATTGCACAAAAGTTCCAAAACAAAGTACTAAGGTTTAGAGAATTAGGCCCTGGTGTTGGGATCTGAACAGAAGGCACCAATAGCTTCAATTTGCAATAATTCAGTACAAATTTCCAGAGTCATCTTAAAGAGGCAGGCTGCTTTTATTTTGTAGACAGGGTATCAAAGTTCAAACTCCAGCCCTCATCTGGTTGGGTGGCACACGTTTCCCCAGGTGGGTTCCTACAGTGAGGCCAAACTCCTGGCATGCATGTTTCTCCTGGACCTCAGGCTTCAGCTGGAAGCCCTTGTCGCCATCAAAACAGTCCATGGGAGTGAAGGCTAGCGGGGCCTCATCCCGGAGACCTTGAAGTCGTGCACGCCACGCCTCCAGCATGGCGGTGCGCTCCTCCTGGGAGACGCGAGACGGAGCCCAGAATATCTGAGGTGCCAGCACTTGGAAGCCGCAGTAGTGCAGGATGCCATTCTGCAGAAATATACACATTTAGTGTTTCTAGGTAGTCATTGAACATGACATGTGGTGTCATACCTGAAGTGGCCAGAGGGTGACGTTCATGTCTCCATTGATGCCATCAGCACTGAACATGGACTCATGGGAGCCAGTGGTGAAAGACAGCACAACCTTCTTGGTCTGAAGAACAAAGGTTATTCTACAACATACTGTACATCAAAAATATTTACTGCTTTTCTTCAAGTTTAAGCTCACCTTGAAGAGTCCCTGGCTGTATCGCTTGTCATCAGAGTAGGCGTATCCAAGCGTGAGCACACGGTCCATCCAGCCCTTCAGGATAGCAGGAAGGCTGAACCAGTACATGGGGAACTGAAAACATTGGATGTAGTCAGGTTACAGACACTTAAGATGTCACTGATTGCCTTCAAACTATACCTGAAAGATGACGAGATCAGCCTCGGTGAGTTTACGCTGCTCCTCTACGATGTCCGCCGACAGTTTTCCTTCTTCCCACGCCACTTTGGTTTCCTCAGCATAACAGAAGTGCTCAGGATTCTTGACCACACCTAAAACACATTACTGATTACAAGAGGCAGAGGGAGACCATACCATTTTTACCTTATTCAACATTTGTATAGTCAATGTAGTGACAAAACTCCAGAATTAGTTCATAATTTAGAGACTCAGCTGAATCACTTTGGTACACCAGGTGACCGACAATCACATGTGCATAACAAAAAAAAGGAAATTGAAAACATGTTTTGCTTAATGGCAGCCATCTTTGTAAGATTTGATCATTTGTATGAATGAAAATAAAGGTCAAACCCATTGAGGGCACCGCTAATATCATTTAAGTGCCTCAGACTGGAAGTCTCTGCAGAGATTGGTGAGGACAGTGAAAAGATCAGGACTCCTCTTCCTCCTATCCAGGAAATCGCAAAAAGCTGCTGCCTGACCAGGGCACAAAATCTGTAGATGCTCCTCCCAACCCCACCAAGGACTGTTTTCACTGCTGGACCCTAGAAAGAGGTTTGGCAGCCTCTGTAGCAGAACCTCCAGGTTCTGCAACAGCTTCTTCCCTCAAGCCACAAGACTCTTGAATGCATCATAATCCCTCAATTACCCCCAAAATGACTTAACTTGCTGGAATATAAAGACAATATAACATTCATCCGTAAACATGGATGCGTATTTTATCCTGCACTACAACGAGCTAATGCAACAAAATGTTATGTGCACTGTAGAGTTCAAATTTGAATGACAATAAACAGAAGTCTAAGTCTCTTAAGTTGTGTAGTATTAGTGCACATAGATGTTTCACCATTGATGTCCTCAGCTGTTGCAGTGGCTTTAAACTTCATGGCATAAAGATCAGACACTTGCACCGTGCAGTCCTGAGCGGTCAAAGCCTTCTCGGCGACATCTTTGGCCGCACAATTGAAGGAGCCAGGGCTCTGGTGGGCGTACACGATGAGCACCTTTGATGCTGCCAACACAAGAACGGGAGAAGACGCAGTAGGAAGTTTGCAGGTAGCGACAAGACGTGACACATACAACTTGAACTTACCCATTTCTGAAGTCAGCACACAAAGTACACAACAATGTTGGGGCTGAGGCGAGTTGAGGAACAAACTGGGAGGTAACTTTATACCAAACAGCCTCATTAGTTCATTGGTTGTCACACAGGTGCCTGCAATTAGCAAATAAGGCCATTGGCCAATCAGATTACTCTATGATTGGGGTGTCCAAACTTTTTCCACCTGGGGCCACATACTGAAAAATGAAATTATTTTGATATCTTTGAGCTATTTGTTCATAAACCAATCAAAAGTGTATGTAAATTATAGGGCTGTGAATCCTTAGGCACCCCATGATTCCATTCGATTCTTGGAGGTAGCGATTTGTTTCCGAATCGATTCTTGATTCAAAACGATTCCCAGTTCAAAATCAATACTTTCTTAACACTTGGTGCCATTTCTATGATTGACTACATTCCTCCATGAAATAGATAATCAGCTCTGATTCGTTTCAGTATTACTTCAAAGAAAACTGGTTTTGTTTAATAAAATTCTACCCAAGCATTTAATAAAGTAAAATATGAATAACGAAACGAGAAGTATCACAAATTGTGGGCATCTACATCAACAATACGATTTGCCCAAGTTTCTGGACAGGACTAATGAAAAAAATATATATATGTATGTATATGATCAAGTTTATGTTTTCATTATATACTGTATGACAAGAACATATGGGGCGGCGTGGCGAAGTTGGTAGAGTGGCCGTCCCAGCAATCGGAGGGTTGCTGGTTACTGGGGCTCAATCCCCATCTTCTACCATCCTAGTCACGTCCGTTGTGTCCTTGGGCAAGACACTTCACCCTTGCTCCTGATGGCTGCTGGTTAGCGCCTTGCATGGCAGCTCCCGCCATCAGTGTGTGAATATGTGTGTGAATGGGTGAATGTGGAAATACTGTCAAAGCGCTTTGAGTACCTTGAAGGTAGAAAAGCGTTATATAAGTATAACCCATTTATCATTTATTTATTTATAAATACAATAAACATTGAATTACTGACAACTGGCCACCTTATAAAAACGAACCTTTTTTAGGTGAACTTTATTTGACCATCTCTAAACATTTGATCATGGATATTGAAATGTTCAATGTTGCACAACTTGTTCTCTAAGGGTCTAAATGGCAAAATTTACAAAATGTATTTTTCTTTTAATTTTGTGACATCTCCAGCACCCCCGCAACCTTAAAAGGGACAAGCGGTAAAAAAATAGATGGATGGCTTTCCAGTCTCTTTAGCTCTGTTGCAACCTACAAACAAGGGCCTTGATATGGGGGGGTAAGTAGGGATGTGGTACCAGGCCCCCCTACCACTGGGCTTTTGTCAAGTTTCAAGAGTTTCTATTTAAATATGTACACGCACCTGGGGATAGGCTGATTGGCAACACTAAATGGGCCGTCGTGTGTGAATGTTGTCTGCGTTGGCACTAAAATGAAGTGGCAACTTGTCCAGAGTACAGCTGGGATAGGCTCCAAAACATCAAGTGAATATTGACAAGTTTTATCTAAAATCATATTCGGACCACTTTATTTTATTGGCAGTTTTAAAAACAAAATGCCATGTTTAAGAGTCAAAATCCAGATTTGTGCATGTTTTAAAGTGCTAGTTGTGTTTCCAATTGCACAAAAGTTCCAAAACAAAGTACTAAGGTTTAGAGAATTAGGCCCTGGTGTTGGGATCTGAACAGAAGGCACCAATAGCTTCAATTTGCAATAATTCAGTACAAATTTCCAGAGTCATCTTAAAGAGGCAGGCTGCTTTTATTCAGTAGAGACAGGGTATCAAAGTTCAAACTCCAGCCCTCATCTGGTTGGGTGGCACACGTTTCCCCAGGTGGGTTCCTACAGTGAGGCCAAACTCCTGGCATGCATGTTTCTCCTGGACCTCAGGCTTCAGCTGGAAGCCCTTGTCGCCATCAAAACAGTCCATGGGAGTGAAGGCTAGCGGGGCCTCATCCCGAAGACCTTGAAGTCGTACACGCCACGCCTCCAGCATGGCGGTGCGCTCCTCCTGGGAGACGCGAGACGGAGCCCAGAAGATCTGAGGTGCCAGCACTTGGAAGCCACAGTAGTGCAGGATGCCATTCTGCAGAAATATACATGTTTAGTGTTTCTAGGTAGTCATTGAACATGACATGTGGTGTCATACCTGAAGTGGCCAGAGGGTGACATTAATGTCTCCATTGATGCCATCAGCACTGAACATGGACTCATGGGAGCCAGTGGTGAAAGACAGCACAACCTTCTTGGTCTGAAGAACAAAAGGTTATTCTACAACATACTGTACATCAAAAATATTTACTGCTTTTCTTCAAGTTAAAGCTCACCTTGAAGAGTCCCTGGCTGTATCGCTTGTCATCAGAGTAGGCGTATCCAAGCGTGAGCACACGGTCCATCCAGCCCTTCAGGATAGCAGGAAGGCTGAACCAGTACATGGGGAACTGAAAACATTGGATGTAGTCAGGTTAACAGACATCACAGATTTCCTTCAAACTATACCTGAAAGATGACGATCAGCCTCGGTGAGTTTACGTTGCTCCTCTACGAGGTCATCCGACAGTTTTCCTTCCTCCCACGCCACTTTGGTCTCCTCAGCATAACAGAAGTGCTCAGGATTCTTGACCTCACCTAAAACAAATTACTGATTACAAAAGGCAAAGGGAGACCATAGCATGTCTACCTTATTCAACATGTTTATAGTCCATGCAGAGTAGTGACAAAATTCCAGAATTAGTTTATAATTTAGATTTAACTGAATCACTTTGGTACACCAGGTGACCGACAAGCATACGTGCGTAACAAAAAAACAAAAACAAAAAAAAGTAATGTGAAAACATGTTAAGCTTAATGGCAGCCATCTTTGTAGGATTTGATCATTTGTATGAATGAAAATAAAAAGGTCAAACCCATTGAGGGCACCACTAATATCATTTAAGTGCCTCAGACTGGAAGTCTCTGCAGAGATTGGAGAGGACGGCGGAAAAGATAATCAGGACTCCTCTTCCTCCCTCACAAAAAGCCGCTGCCTGACCAGGGCTCAGGAAATCTAGAGACTCCTCCCACCCCCACCAAGGACTGTTTTCATTGCTAGACTCTGGAAAGAGGTTCTGCAGCCCCCATAGTATAACCTCCAGGTTCTGTAACAGCTTCTTCCCTCAAGCCATAAGACCTTTGAACACATAATCCCTCAATTACCCCCAAAACAGATAAACTCGCTGGAATATGAAGACAATATAGCATACATCCATAAACATGACTGCATATGCAAAAGTGCAATATAGTTATATGTACAGTAAATCTATATCTGCATCGTATTGCTCTTTTATTCTGCACTACAACAAGCTAATACATTTTGTTCTTATGTGCACTGTAGAGTTCAAATTTTAATGACAATAAATGGAAGTCTAAGTCTCTTAAGTTGTGTAGTATAAGTGCACATAGATGTTTCACCATTGATGTCCTCAGCTGTTGCAGTGGCTTTAAACTTCATGGCATAAAGATCAGACACTTGCACCGTGCAGTCCTGAGCGGTCAAAGCCTTCTCGGCGACATCTTTGGCCGCACAATTGAAGGAGCCAGGGCTCTGGTGGGCGTACACGATGAGCACCTTTGATGCTGTCAACACAAGAACGGGAGAAGACGCAGTAGGAAGTTTGCAGGTAGCGACAAGATGTGACACAGACAACTTACCCATTTCTGAAGTCAGCACACAAAGTACACAACGATGTTGGGGCTGAGTTGAGTTGAGGAACAAACTGGGAGGTAACTTTATACCAAACAGCCTCATTAGTTCATTGGTTGTCACACAGGTGCCTGCAATTAGCAAATAAGACCATTGGCCAATCAGATTACTCTATGATTGGGGTGTCCAAACTTTTTCCGCCTGGGGCCACATACTGAAAAATGAAATTATTTTGATATCTTTGAGCTATTTGTTCATAAACCAATCAAAAGTGTAGGGCTGTGAATCCTTAGGCACCCCATGATTCCATTCGATTCTTGGAGGTAGCGATTTGTTTCCGAATCGATTCTTGTTTCAAAACGATTCCCAGTTCAAAATCAATACTTTCTCAATAATACTTGGTGCCAGTTCTATGATTGACTACATTCCTCCATGAAATAGATAATCAGCTGTGATCAGGCCTGGCCCTAACCAATCTGGCGCCCTAGGCAAGATTTTAGGTGGCGCCCGCCCCCCCACATCGGCAGTGAAGTGTATATACTCACAAGAAACCGAATAGCTTTGTCTTTGACCTTTTTTTTTTACTTAAAGAAAGCAAATTAACATATTATACGAGAATGTTATGTTATGATTATCTTTAACCGAATCACAGCAGTGCTCAAATTAAAAAACAGCATTCCTTCTCATGTGATATTGCTTAATTAGCATTAATGATGTGCACTTTAACAACTAGGCTTACAACTATACCTAATATATAAAGGGGTGGAAATGTTGTAACAAATAATATTTCTATTAAATAGGCTTTACTTTGCATTTTAATTAACGTGGGATTATTTTTTGTATTTAGAAATAAGAGTACTAACTTTTTTTTCTTTTTTTTTCTCCAACATTTGTGGCACTGGCGTGGCGCCCCCTGATGGACGGCGCCCTTAGCATTTGCCTATACGGCCTATGCCACGGGCCGGCCCTGGCTGTGATTCGTTTCAGTATTGCTTCAAAGAAAACTGGTTTTGTTTAATAAAATTCTACCCAAGCATTTAATAAAGTCAAATACGAATAACGAAACGAGAAGTATCACAAATTGTGGGCATCTACATCAACAATACGATTTGCCCAAGTGTCTGGACAGGACTATTGAAAAAAATATATGTATGTATGTATATGATCAAGTTTATGTTTTCATTATATACTGTATGACAAGAACATATATATAAATACAATAATAAACATTGAATTACTGACAACTGGCCACCTAATAAAAATAAACCTTTTTAGGTTAATCTTATTTGACCATCTCTAAACATTTGATCATGGATATTCAAATGTCCAATGTTGCACAACTTGTTCTCTAAGGGTCTAAATGGCAAAATTTACAAAATGTATTTTTCTTTTAATTTTGTGACATCTCCAGCACCCCCGCGACCTTAAAAGGGACAAGCGGTAAAAAATGGATGGATGGCTTTCCAGTCTCTTTAGCTCTGTTGCAACCTACAAACAAGGGCCTTGATATGGGGGGGTAAGTAGGGATGTGGTACCAGGCCCCCCTACCACTGGGCTTTTGTCAAGTTTCAAGAGTTTCTATTTGAAGATGGACACGCACTTGGGGATAGGCTGATTGGCAACACTAAATGGGCCCTCGTGTGTGAATGTTGTCTGCGTTGGCACTAAAATGAAGTGGCGACTTGTCCAGAGTACAGCTGGGATAGGCTCCAACATGATCAAGTGAATATTTACAAGTTTTATCTAAAATCATATTCGGACCACTTTATTTTATTGGCAGTTTTAAAAACAAAATGCCATGTTTAAGAGTCAAATTCCAGATTTGTGCATGTTTTAAAGTGTTGTGTTTCCAATTGCACAAAAGTTCCCAAACAAGTACTAAGGCTTAGAGAATTAGGCCCTGGTGTTGGGATCTGAACAGAAGGCACCAACAGCTTCAATTTGCAATAATTCAGTACAAATTTCCAGAGTCATCTTAAAGAGGCAGGCTGCTTTTATTTTGTAGACAGGGTATCAAAGTTCAAACTCCAGCCCTCATCTGGTTGGGTGGCACACGTTTCCCCAGGTGGGTTCCTACAGTGAGGCCAAACTCCTGGCATGCATGTTTCTCCTGGACCTCAGGCTTCAGCTGGAAGCCCTTGTCGCCATCAAAACAGTCCATGGGAGTGAAGGCTAGCGGGGCCTCATCCCGGAGACCTTGAAGTCGTGCACGCCACGCCTCCAGCATGGCGGTGCGCTCCTCCTGGGATACGCGAGACGGAGCCCAGAAGATCTGAGGTGCCAGCACTTGGAAGCCGCAGTAGTGCAGGATGCCATTCTGCAGAAATATACATGTTTAGTGTTTCTAGGTAGTCATTGAACATGACATGTGGTGTCATACCTGAAGTGGCCAGAGGGTGACGTTCATGTCTCCATTGATGCCATCAGCACTGAACATGGACTCATGGGAGCCAGTGGTGAAAGACAGCACAACCTTCTTGGTCTGAAGAACAAAGGTTATTCTACAACATACTGTACATCAAAAATATTTACTGCTTTTCTTCAAGTTCAAGCTCACCTTGAAGAGTCCCTGGCTGTATCGCTTGTCATCAGAGTAGGCGTATCCAAGCGTGAGCACACGGTCCATCCAGCCCTTCAGGATAGCAGGAAGGCTGAACCAGTACATGGGGAACTGAAAACATTGGATGTAGTCAGGTTAAGACATCACAGATTGCCTTCAAACTATACCTGAAAGATGACTAGATCAGCCTCGGTGAGTTTACGTTGCTCTTCTACGAGGTCATCCGACAGTTGTCCTTCCTCCCACGCCACTTTGGTCTCCTCAGCATAACAGAAGTGCTCAGGATTCTTGACCTCACCTAAACCACATTACTGATTACAAAAGGCAAAGGGAGACTATAGCATGTCTACCTTATTCAACATGTTTATAGTCCATGCAGAGTAGTGACAAAATTCCAGAATTGGTTTATAATTTAGATTTAGCTGAATCACTTTGGTACACCAGGTGACCGACAAGCATACGTGCGTAACAAAAACAAAACAAAAAAAAAAGTAATGTGAAAACATGTTAAGCTTAATGGCAGCCATCTTTGTAGGATTTGATCATTTGTATGAATGAAAATAAAGGTCAAACCCATTGAGAGCACCACTAATATCATTTAAGTGCCTCGGACTGGAAGTCTCTGCAGAGATTGGAGAGGACGGCGGAAAAGATAATCAGGACTCCTCTTCTTCCTCCCTCACAAAAAGCCGCTGCCTGACCAGGGCTCAGGGAATCTAGAGACTCCTCCCACCCCCACCAAGGACTGTTTTCATTGCTAGACTCTGGAAAGAGGTTCTGCAGCCCCCGTAGCAGAACCTCCAGGTTCTGTAACAGCTTCTTCCCTCAAGCCATAAGACTCTTGAACACATCATAATCCCTCAATTACCCCCAAAACAGAAACTCGCTGGAATATGAAGACAATATAGCATACATCCATAAACATGACTGCATATGCAAAAGTGCAATATATTTATCTGTACACTAAATCTATATCTGCATCGTATTGCTCTTTTATTCTGCACTACAACAAGCTAATACATTGTTCTTATGTGCATTGTAGAGTTCAAATTTGAATGACAATAAATGGAAGTCTAAGTCTCTTAAAGGCCTACTGAAACCCACTACTACCGACCACGCAGTCTGATAGTTTATATATCAATGATGCAATCTTAACATTATAACACATGCCAATACGGCCGGGTTAACTTATAAAGTGACATTTTAAATTTGCCGCTAAACTTCCGGTTCGAAACGCCTCTGAGGATGACGTATGCGCGTGACGTAGACCGGGGAACACGGGTATGCCTTCCACATTGAAGCCAATACGAAAAAGCTCTGTTTTCATTTCATAATTCCACAGTATTCTGGACATCTGTGTTCGTGAATCTGTTGCAATCATGTTCATTGCATTATGGAGAAAGAAGCTGAGCAAGCAAAGAAGAAAGTTGTCAGTGCGAAATGGACGTATTTTTCGAACGAAGTCAGCAACAACAGTACACAGCCGGCGCTTCTTTGTTTACATTCCCGAAAGATGCAGTCAAGATGGAAGAACTCGGATAACAGAGACTAACCAGGAGGACTTTTGACTTCGATACACAGACGCCTGTAGAGAACTGGGACAACACAGACTCTTACCAGGATTACTTTGATTTGGATGACAAAGACGCAGACGTGCTACTGTGAGTATGCAGCTTTGGCTTCTAAACATTTGATCGCTTGACCGTATGTGCGCAACTTTTTTTTGTGTATGTACGTAACTTTTTTTAAATATATAAGCTTTATGAACCTTGGGTTAGGTGAACGGTCTTTTGGGCTGAGTGATTGTGTGTGTTGATCAGGTGTTTGAATTGTATTGGCGTGTTCTATGGAGCTAGGAGCTAGCATAGGAGCTAGCATAGGAGCTAGGAGTTAGCATAACAAAGACGTAGGTGTTTTTATGCAGGATTAATTTGTGTCATATTAAATATAAGCCTGGTTGTGTTGTGGCTAATAGAGTAAATATATGTCTTGTGTTTATTTACTGTTTTAGTCATTCCCAGCTGAATACCAGGTACCGTGAGTATGCAGCCTTGGCTGCTAAACATTTGATAGCTTGACCGTATGTGCGCGTCACGTACGTAACTTTTTAAAAATATATAAGCTTTATGAACCTTGGGTTAGGTGAACGGTCTTTTGGGCTGATTGATTGTGTGTGTTGACCAGGTGTTTGAATTGTATTGGCGTGTTCTATGAAGCTAGGAGCTAGCAGAGGAGCTAGGAGCTAGCATAAACACGTAGGTGTTTTTATGCAGGATTAATTTGTGGCATATTAAATATAAGCCTGGTTGTGTTGTGGCTAATAGAGTATATATATGTCTTGTGTTTATTTACTGTTGTAGTCATTCCCAGCTGAATATCAGGTCACCCCCGGCTCTCACAGCATCTTCCCTACCTGAATAGCTTCAACTCCCCACTAGTCCTTCACTTGCACTTTACTCATCCACAAATCTTTCATCCTCGCTCAAATTAATGGGGAAATTGTCGCTTTCTCGGTCCGAATCTCTCTCACTTTATGCGGCCATCATTGTAAACAATAGGGAACTTTGCGTATATGTTCAACTGACTATGTCACGCTACTTCCGGTAGGGGCAACCCTTTTTTTTTAATCAGATACCAAAAGTTGCAATCTTTATCGTCGTTCTATACTAAATCCTTTCAACAAAAATATGGCAATATCGCGAAATGATCAAGTATGACACATAGAATAGATCTGCTATCCCCGTTTAAATAAAAAAAATTCATTTCAGTAGGCCTTTAAGTTGTGTGGTATTAGTGCACATAGATGTTTCACCATTGATGTCCTCAGCTGTTGCAGTGGCTTTAAACTTCATGGCATAAAGATCAGACACTTGCACCGTGCAGTCCTGAGCGGTCAAAGCCTTCTCGGCGACATCTTTGGCCGCACAATTGAAGGAGCCAGGGCTCTGGTGGGCGTACACGATGAGCACCTTTGATGCTGTCAACACAAGTACGGGAGAAGACGCAGTAGGAAGTTTGCAGGTAGCAACAAGATGTGACACATACAACTTACCCATTTCTGAAGTCAGCACACAAAGTACACAACAATGTTGGGGCTGAGGTGAGTTGAGGAACAAACTGGGAGGTAACTTTATACCAAACAGCCTCATTAGTTCATTGGTTGTCACACAGGTGCCTGCAATTAGCAAATAAGGCCATTGGCCAATCAGATTACTCTATGATTGGGGTGTCCAAACTTTTTCCGCCTGGGGCCACATACTGAAAAATGAAATTATTTGTATATCTTTGAGCTATTTGTTCATAAACCAATCAAAAGTGTATGTAAATTATAGGGCTGTGAATCCTTAGGCACCCCATGATTCCATTCGATTCTTGGAGGTAGCGATTTGTTTCCGAATCGATTCTCGATTTAAAACGATTCCCAGTTCAAAATCAATACTTTCTTAATAGCACTTGGTGCCAGTTCTATGATTAACTACATTCCTCCATGAAATTGATAATCAGCTCTGATTCGTTTCAGTATTACTTCAAAGAAAACTGGTTTTGTTTAATAAAATTCTACCCAAGCATTTAATAAAGTAAAATACGAATAACGAAACGAGAAGTATCACAAATTGTGGGCATCTACATCAACAATACGATTTGCCCAAGTGTCTGGACAGGACTAATGAAAAAAATATATATATGTATGTATTTGATCAAGTTTGTTTTCATTATATACTGTATGACAACCTATTTATAAATACAATAATCAACATTGAATTACTGACAACTGGCCACCTAATAAAAATGAACCTTTTTTAGGTGAACTTTAATTTGACCATCTCTAAACATTTGATCATGGATATTCATCCTCTGCTCAAAAGACCTAACCTCGATCCTGACCTCATGGTAAACTACCGACCGGTCTCCCACCTTCCGTTTATTTCTAAAATTCTCGAAAAAATTGTTGCACAGCAGCTAAATGAACACTTAGTGACTAACAATCTCTGTGAACCTTTTCAATCCGGTTTCAGGGCAAATCACTCTACGGAGACAGCCCTCGCAAAAATGACTAATGATCTATTGCTAACGATGGATTCTGATGCGTCATCTATGTTGCTGCTTCTTGATCTTAGCGCCTCTTTCGATACCGTCGATCATAATATTTTATTAGAGCGTATCAAAACACGTATTGGTATGTCAGACTTAGCCTTGTCTTGGTTTAACTCTTATCTTACTGACAGGATGCAGTGCGTCTCCCATAACAATGTGACCTCGGACTATGTCAAGGTAACGTGCGGAGTTCCCCAGGGTTCGGTTCTTGGCCCTGCACTCTTTAGTATTTACATGCTGCCGCTGGGTGACATCATACGCAAGTACGGTGTTAGCTTTCACTGTTATGCTGATGACACTCAACTCTACATGCCCCTAAAGCTGACCAACACGCCGGACTGTAGTCAGCTGGAGGCGTGTCTTAATGAAATTAAACAATGGATGTCCGCTAACTTTTTGCAACTCAACGCTAAGAAAACGGAAATGCTGATTATCGGTCCTGCTAGACACCAACATCTATTTAATAATACCACCTTAACATTTGACAACCAAACAATTAAACAAGGAGACTCGGTAAAGAATCTGGGTATTATCTTCGACCCAACTCTCTCGTTTGAGTCACACATTAAGAGTGTTACTAAAACGGCCTTCTTTCATCTCCGTAATATCGCTAAAATTCGTTCCATCTTGTCCACTAGCGACGCTGAGATCATTATTCATGCGTTCGTTACGTCTCGATTACTGTAACGTTTTATTTTCGGGCCTCCCTATGTCTAGCATTAAAAGATTACAGTTGGTACAAAATGCGGCTGCTAGACTTTTGACAAAAACAAGAAAGTTTGATCATATTACGCCTATACTGGCTCACCTGCACTGGCTTCCTGTGCACTTAAGATGCGACTTTAAGGTTTTACTACTTACGTATAAAATATTACACGGTTTAGCTCCAGCCTATCTCGCCGATTGTATTGTACCATATGTCCCGACAAGAAATCTGCGTTCAAAGAACTCCGGCTTATTAGTGATTCCCAGAGCCAAAAAAAAGTCTGCGGGCTATAGAGCGTTTTCTATTCGGGCTCCAGTACTCTGGAACAGTTAGAGATGCTACCTCAGTAGAAGCATTTAAGTCCCATCTTAAAACTCATTTGTATAATCTAGCCTTTAAATAGACCCCCCCTTTTTTAGACCAGTTGATCTGCCGTTTCTTTTCTTCTCTCCTCTTCTCCCCTGTCCCTTGCGAGGGGGAGTTGCATAGGTCCGGTGGCCATGGATCAAGTGCTGGCTGTCCAGAGTCGGGACCCCGGGTGGACCACTAGCCTGTGCATCGGTTGGGGACATCTCTGCGCTGCTGACCCGTCTCCGCTCGGGATGGTTTCCTGTTGGCCCCGCTGTGGACTGGACTTTCGCTGATGTGTTGGATCCACTGTGGACTGGACTTTCACAATGTTATGTCAGACCCACTCGACATCCGTTGCTTTCGGTCTCCCCTAGAGGGGGGGGTTACCCACATATGCGGTCCTCTCCAAGGTTTCTCATAGTCATTCACCGACGTCCCACTGGGGTGAGTTTTTCCTTGCCCGTATGTGGGCTCTGTACCGAGGATGTCGTTGTGGCTTGTACAGCCCTTTGAGACACTTGTGATTTAGGGCTATATAAATAAACATTGATTGATTGAAATGTTCAATGTTGCACAACTTGTTCTCTAAGCGTCTAAATGGCAAAATTTACAAAATGTATTTTTCTTTTAATTTTGTGACATCTCCAGCACCCCCGTGACAATTAAAAGGGACAAGCAGTAAAAAATGGATGGATGGATTTCCAGTCGCTTTAGCTCTGTTGCAACCTACAAACAAGGGCCTTGATATGGGGGGGGTAAGTAGGGATGTGGTCCCAAACAAGTACTAAGGCTTAGAGAATTAGGCCCTGGTGTTGGGATCTGAACAGAAGGCACCAATAGCTTCAATTTGCAATAATTCAGTACAGATTTCCAGAGTCATCTTAAAGAGGCAGGCTGCTTTTATCCAGTAGAGACAGGGTATCAAAGTTCAAACTCCAGCCCTCATCTGGTTGGGTGGCACACGTTTCCCCAGGTGGGTTCCTACAGTGAGGCCAAACTCCTGGCATGCATGTTTCTCCTGGACCTCAGGCTTCAGCTGGAAGCCCTTGTCACCATCAAAACAGTCCATGGGAGTGAAGGCTAGCGGGGCCTCATCCCGGAGACCTTGAAGTCGTGCACGCCACGCCTCCAGCATGGCGGTGCGCTCCTCCTGGGAGACGCGAGACGGAGCCCAGAAGATCTGAGGTGCCAGCACTTGGAAGCCGCAGTAGTGCAGGATGCCATTCTGCAGAAATATACACGTTTAGTGTTTCTAGGTGGTCATTGAACATGACATGTGGTGTCATACCTGAAGTGGCCAGAGGGTGACATTAATGTCTCCATTGATGCCATCAGCACTGAACATGGACTCATGGGAGCCAGTGGTGAAAGACAGCACAACCTTCTTGGTCTGAAGAACAAAGGTTATTCTACAACATACTGTACATCAAAAATATTTACTGCTTTTCTTCAAGTTCAAGCTCACCTTGAAGAGTCCCTGGCTGTATCGCTTGTCATCAGAGTAGGCGTATCCAAGCGTGAGCACACGGTCCATCCAGCCCTTCAGGATAGCAGGAAGGCTGAACCAGTACATGGGGAACTGAAAACATTGGATGTAGTCAGGTTAACAGACATCACAGATTTCCTTCAAACTATACCTGAAAGATGACTAGATCAGCCTCAGTGAGTTTACGTTGCTCCTCTACGATGTCGGCCGACAGTTTTCCTTCCTCCCACGCCACTTTGGTCTCCTCAGCATAACAGAAGTGCTCAGGATTCTTGACCACACCTAAACCACATTACTGATTACAAGAGGCAAAGGGAGACCATAGCATGTCTACCTTATTCAACATGTTTATAGTCCATGCAGAGTAGTGACAAAATTCCAGAATTGGTTTATAATTTAGATTTAGCTGAATCACTTTGGTACACCAGGTGACCGACAAGCACACGTGCGTAACAAAAAAAAAAAAAAAAAATGTAATTTGAAAACATGTAATGGCAGCCATCTTTGTAGGATTTGATCATTTGTATGAATGAAAATAAAAAGGTCAAACCCATTGGGGGCACCATTAATTTAGGGGACGGCGTGGCGAAGTTGGTAGCGTGGCCGTGCCAGCAATCGGAGGGTTGCTGGTTACTGGGGTTCAATCCCCACCTTCTACCATCCTAGTCACGTCCGTTGTGTCCTTGGGCAAGACACTTCACCCTTGCTCCTGATGGCTGCTGGTTAGCGCCTTGCATGGCAGCTCCTGCCATCAGTGTGTGAATGTGTGTGTGAATGGGTGAATGTGGAAATACTGTCAAAGCGCTTTGAGTACCTTGAAGGTAGAAAAGCGCTATACAAGTATAACCCATTTATCATTTATCATTAATATCATTTAAGTGCCTCAGACTGGAAGTCTCTGCAGAGATAGGAGAGGACGGCGGAAAAGATAATCAGGACTCCTCTTCCTCCTTCCTCACAAAAAGCCGCTGCCTGACCAGGGCTCAGGGAATCTAGAGACTCCTCCCACCCCCACCAAGGACTGTTTTCACTGCTGGACTCTAGAAAGAGGTTCCACAGCCTCCGTAGCAGAACCTGCAGGTTCTGCAACAGCTTCTTCCCTCAAGCCATGAGACTCTTGAACGCATCATAATCCCTCAATTACCCCCAAAATGGCTTAACTTGCTGGAATATGAAGACAATATAACATACATCCATAAACGTGGATGCATATGAAAAAGTGCAATATATTTATCTGTACAGTAATCTATATCTGCACATTGCTATTTTATCCTGCACTACAACAAGCTAATGCAACACAATTGTTTTTATCTGCACTGTAGAGTTCAAATTTGAATGACAACAAACGGAAGTCTAAGTCTCTTTAGTTGTGTAGTATAAGTGCACATAGATGTTTCACCATTGATGTCCTCAGCTGTTGCAGTGGCTTTAAACTTCATGGCATAAAGATCAGACACTTGCACCGTGCAGTCCTGAGCGGTCAAAGCCTTCTCGGCGACATCTTTGGCCGCACAATTGAAGGAGCCAGGGCTCTGGTGGGCGTACACGATGAGCACCTTTGATGCTGTCAACACAAGAACGGGAGAAGAACGCAGTAGGAAGTTTGCAGGTAGCAACAAGATGTGACACATACAACTTACCCATTTCTGAAGTCAGCACACAAAGTACACAACAATGTTGGGGCTGAGGTGAGTTGAGGAACAAACTGGGAGGTAACTTTATACCAAACAGCCTCATTAGTTCATTGGTTGTCACACAGGTGCCTGCAATTAGCAAATAAGGCCATTGGCCAATCAGATTACTCTATGATTGGGGTGTCCAAACTTTTTCCACCTGGGGCCACATACTGAAAAATGAAATTATTTGTATATCTTTGAGCTATTTGTTCATAAACCAATCAAAAGTGTATGTAAATTATAGGGCTGTGAATCCTTAGGCACCCCATGATTCCATTCGATTCTTGGAGGTAGCGATTTGTTTCCGAATCGATTCTCGATTTAAAACGATTCCCAGTTCAAAATCAATACTTTCTTAATAGCACTTGGTGCCAGTTCTATGATTAACTACATTCCTCCATGAAATTGATAATCAGCTCTGATTCGTTTCAGTATTACTTCAAAGAAAACTGGTTTTGTTTAATAAAATTCTACCCAAGCATTTAATAAAGTAAAATACGAATAACGAAACGAGAAGTATCACAAATTGTGGGCATCTACATCAATACGATTTGCCCAAGTGTCTGGACAGGACTAATGAAAAAAATGTATGTATATGATCAAGTTTATGTTTTCATTATATACTGTATGACAACCTATTTATAAATACAATAAACATTGAATTGCTGACAACTGGCCACCTAATAAAAATGAACCTTTTTTAGGTGAACTTTAATTTGACCATCTCTAAACATTTGATCATGGATATTCAAATGTTCAATGTTGCACAACTTGTTCTCTAAGCGTCGAAATGGCAAAATTTACAAAAGGTCTTCTTTTAATTTTGTGACATCTCCAGCACCCCCGTGACCTTAAAAGGGACAAGCAGTAAAAAATGGATGGATGGATTTCCAGTCGCTTTAGCTCTGTTGCTACCTCCAAACAAGGTCCTTGATATGGGGGTGTAAGTAGGGATGTGGTACCAGGCCCCCCTACCACTGGGCTTTTGTCAAGTTTCAAGAGTTTCTATTTAAATATGTACACGCACCTGGGGATAGGCAACACTAAATGGGCAGCCGTGTGTGAATGTTTTCTGCGTTGGCACTAAAATGAAGTGACGACTTGTCCAGAGTACAGCTGGGATAGGCTCCAAAACTTGATCAAGTGAATATTGACAAGTTTTATCTAAAATCATATTCGGACCACTTTATTTTAATGGCAGTTTTAAAAACAAAATGTCATGTTTAAGAGTCAAAATCCAGATTTGTGCATGTTTTAAAGTGTTAGTTGTGTTTCCAATTGCACAAAAGTTCCCAAACAAGTACTAAGGCTTAGAGAATTAGGTCCTGGTGTTGAGATCTGAACAGAAGGCACCAATAGCTTCAATTTGCAATAATTCAGTACACATTTCCAGCGTCATCTTAAAGAGGCAGGCTGCTTTTATTCAGTAGAGACAGGGTATCAAAGTTCAAACTCCAGCCCTCATCTGGTTGGGTGGCACACGTTTCCCCAGGTGGGTTCCTACAGTGAGGCCAAACTCCTGGCATGCATGTTTCTCCTGGACCTCAGGCTTCAGCTGGAAGCCCTTTTCACCATCAAAACAGTCCATGGGAGTGAAGGCTAGCGGGGCCTCATCCCAGAGACCTTGAAGTCGTGCACGCCACGCCTCCAGCATGGCGGTGCGCTCCTCCTGGGAGACACGAGACGGAGCCCAGAAGATCTGAGGTGCCAGCACTTGGAAGCCACAGTAGTGCAGGATGCCATTCTGCAGGAATATACATGTTTAGTGTTTCTAGGTGGTCATTGAACACAACATGTTGATGTCATACCTGAAGTGGCCAGAGGGTGACGTTCATGTCTCCATTGATGCCATCAGCACTGAACATGGACTCATGGGAGCCAGTGGTGAAAGACAGCACAACCTTCTTGGTCTGAAGAACAGTGGTTATTTTTACAACATGTTAAAAATTGTTGCTTTTCTTCAAGTTTAAGCTCACCTTGAAGAGTCCCTGGCTGTATCGCTTGTCATCAGAGTAGGCGTATCCAAGCGTGAGCACACGGTCCATCCAGCCCTTCAGGATAGCAGGAAGGCTGAACCAGTACATGGGGAACTGAAAACATTGGATGTAGTCAGGTTAACAGACACTTGTTAAAACATCACTGATGGCACTTCAAACTATACCTGAAAGATGACGAGATCAGCCTCGGTGAGTTTACGTTGCTCCTCTACGAGGTCATCCGACAGTTTTCCTTCCTGCCACGCCACTTTGGTTTCCTCAGCATAACAGAAGTGCTCAGGATTCTTGACCACACCTAAAACACATTACTGATTACAAGAGGCAAAGGGAGACCATACCATTTACCTTATTCAACATGTTTATAGTCAATGCAGAGTACTGACAAAATAGCAGATTTAGTTTATAATTTAGATTTAGCTGAATCACTTTGGTACACCAGATGACCAACAAGCACACTTGCATAACAAAAAAAAAGTAATTCAAAAGCATGTTTTGCTTAATGGCAGCCATCTTTGTAGGATTTGATAGTTTGTATGAATGAAAATAAGGTCAAACCCATTGGGGGCACCACTAATATCATTTAAGTGCCTCAGACTGGAAGTCTCTGCAGAGATTGGTGAGGACAGGGAAAAAGATAATCAGGACTCATCTTCCTCCTGTCCAGGAAATCGCAAAAAGCCGCTGCCTGACCAGGGCTCAGAAAATCTGTAGAGACTCCTCCCACCCCCACCAAGGACTGTGTTCACTGCTGCACTCTAGAAAGAGGTTATGCAGCCCCCGTAGCAGAACCTCCAGGTTCTGCAACAGCTTCTTCCCTCAAGCCATAAGACTTTTGAATGCATCATAATCCCTCAATTACCCCAAAACAGATCAACTCGCTGGAATATAAAGACTACATAACATACATCCATAAACATGGATGCATATGCAAAAGTGTAATATAGTTATCCGTACAGTAATATAATTATTTATTCATATCTGCACCTCATTGCTCTTTTATCCTGCACTACAACAAGCTAATACATGTTCTTATCTGCACTGTAGAGTTCAAATTTTAATGACAATAAATGGAAGTCTAAGTCTTAAATTGTGTGGTATAAGTGCACATAGATGTTTCACCATTGATGTCCTCAGCTGTTGCAGTGGCTTTAAACTTCATGGCATAAAGATCAGACACTTGCACCGTGCAGTCCTGAGCGGTCAAAGCCTTCTCGGCGACATCTTTGGCCGCACAATTGAAGGAGCCAGGGCTCTGGTGGGCGTACACGATGAGCACCTTTGATGCTGTCAACACAAGAACGGGAGAAGACGCAGTAGGAAGTTTGCAGGTAGCGACAAGACGTGACACATACAACTTACCCATTTCTGAAGTCAGCACACAAAGTACACAACGATGTTGGGGCTGAGGTGAGTTGAGGAACAAACTGGGAGGTAACTTTATACCAAACAGCCTCATTAGTTCATTGGTTGTCACACAGGTGCCTGCAATTAGCAAATAAGACCATTGGCCAATCAGATTACTCTATGATTGGGGTGTCCAAACTTTTTCCACCTGGGGCCACATACTGAAAAATGAAATTATTTGTATATCTTTGAGCTATTTGTTCATAAACCAATCAAAAGTGTATGTAAATTATAGGGCTGTGAATCCTTAGGCACCCCATGATTCCATTCGATTCTTGGAGGTAGCGATTTGTTTCCGAATCGATTCTCGATTTAAAACGATTCCCAGTTCAAAATCAATACTTTCTTAATAGCACTTGGTGCCAGTTCTATGATTAACTACATTCCTCCATGAAATTGATAATCAGCTCGGATTCGTTTCAGTATTGCTTCAAAGAAAACTGGTTTTGTTTAATAAAATTCTACCCAAGCATTTAATAAAGTCAAATACGAATAACGAAACGAGAAGTATCACAAATTGTGGGCATCTACATCAACAATACGATTTGCCCAAGTGTCTGGACAGGACTAATGAAAAAAATATATATATGTATATGATCAAGTTTATGTTTTCATTATATACTGTATGACAACCTATTTATAAATACAATAATCAACATTGAATTACTGACAACTGGCCACCTAATAAAAATGAACCTTTTTTAGGTGAACTTTAATTTGACCATCTCTAAACATTTGATCATGGATATTCAAATGTTCAATGTTGCACAACTTGTTCTCTAAGCGTCTAAATGGCAAAATTTACAAAATGTCTTTTTCTTTTAATTTTGTGACATCTCCAGCACCCCCGTGACAATTAAAAGGGACAAGCAGTAAAAAATGGATGGATGGATTTCCAGTCTCTTTAGCTCTGTTGCAACCTACAAACAAGGGCCTTGATATGGAGGGGGTAAGTAGGGATGTGGTACCAGGCCCCCCTACCACTGGGCTTTTGTCAAGTTTCAAGAGTTTCTACTTAAAGATGTACACGCTAGTGATGGGTCCGGCAACACAGATGCATCGGCGCATGCGTCGAGCTCATAGAGCGATACCCTGTGTCGGTGCGCGCACCGCTTTTAGAAAGTCACGTGACCGATCATGAGCTGCTTTGGTCACATGACCGATACGCGAACTGTATCGCACTGATGCCTCCTCCTCTGTGCCCTGTGAGCAACGTTCCCTCTAAGGTGCGCGCCTGCGCGATTGCGCACTGCTCAAGCGTCCTCTGCGCCGCACAGCAAATATATGCTGCGCACCAAATCAAACCCATCTGAATTCTAAACAAAATAAACACATTTATTCTGTGTAATTTTGAAATGCCACTTTGAGTGACAGTGACAACAAGCGGCCCGAACGGTGTTCGTCAACAAATGGTAAATGGGTTGTACTTGTATAGCGCTTTTCTACTTTTCTAAGGAACTCAAAGCGCTTTAACACTATTTCCACACGCATACCACTAAGCCACTGGTGCGTTTATGGCCACACAAAAAGTTGGACAACTCAAACACCACACAAAGTTACACTATGACTCCTCAGTCATACGTGTGCTTATTTTTCTGTCATTTATTATTAATGTTAATTTATTGATATTAATCATGGAATGCTGTTACTAGAGAAAGGTACAGGAATGACGGCGTGGCGAAGTTGGTAGAGTGGCCGTGCCAGCTATCGGAGGGTTGCTGCACTGGGGTTCAATCCCCACCTTCTACCATCCTAGTCACGATACATGTTCACATTATTTGACTATCTAAAAAAGATAAAAATATATTTTTATGTAAAGATATGAAATAATCCTAAATGAAATACAATGACTTGGTTTATATTATTGTATATACTAGGTCATAAAATCAGTGTCAGTTGAGTCGGTCCATAGGTTGCCTGTAGGGATTTTTAATGTCCAGCAAATGTCAGTATTTAGTGACAGTATCAATACAGTTTTGCAATGTGTCGAAACGCTTCATGACGCCTCAACCCATCACTAGTACACGCACCTGGGGATAGGCTTATTGGCAACACTAAATGGGCCCTCGTGTGTGAATGTTGTCTGCGTTGGCACTAAAATGAGGTGGCGACTTGTCCAGAGTACAGCTGGGATGGGCTCCAAAACTTGATCAAGTGAATATTGACAAGTTTTATCTAAAATCATATTCGGACCACTTATTGGCGGTTTTAAAAACAAAATGCCATGTTTAAGAGTCAAAATCCAGATTTGTGCATGTTTTAAAGTGTTAGTTGTGTTTCCAATTGCACAAAAGTTCCAAAACAAAGTACTAAGGTTTAGAGAATTAGGCCCTGGTGTTGGGATCTGAACAGAAGGCACCAATAGCTTCAATTTGCAATAATTCAGTACAAATTTCCAGAGTCATCTTAAAGAGGCAGGCTGCTTTTATTTTGTAGACGGGGTATCAAAGTTCAAACTCCAGCCCTCATCTGGTTGGGTGGCACACGTTTCCCCAGGTGGGTTCCTACAGTGAGGCCAAACTCCTGGCATGCATGTTTCTCCTGGACCTCAGGCTTCAGCTGGAAGCCCTTGTCACCATCAAAACAGTCCATGGGAGTGAAGGCTAGCGGGGCCTCATCCCGGAGACCTTGAAGTCGTGCACGCCACGCCTCCAGCATGGCGGTGCGCTCCTCCTGGGAGACGCGAGATGGAGCCCAGAAGATCTGAGGTGCCAGCACTTGGAACCCGCAGTAGTGCAGGATGCCATTCTGCAGAAATATACATGTTTAGTGTTTCTAGGTGGTCATTGAACTTGACATGTGGTGTCATACCTGAAGTGGCCAGAGGGTGACGTTCATGTCTCCATTGATGCCATCAGCACTGAACATGGACTCATGGGAGCCAGTGGTGAAAGACAGCACAACCTTCTTGGTCTGAAGAACAAAGGTTATTCTACAACATACTGTACATCAAAAATAGTTACTGCTTTTCTTCAAGTTTAAGCTCACCTTGAAGAGTCCCTGGCTGTATCGCTTGTCATCAGAGTAGGCGTATCCAAGCGTGAGCACACGGTCCATCCAGCCCTTCAGGATAGCAGGAAGGCTGAACCAGTACATGGGGAACTGAAAACATTGGATGTAGTCAGGTTAACAGACATCACAGATTTCCTTCAAACTATACCTGAAAGATGACTAGATCAGCCTCGGTGAGTTTACGCTGCTCCTCTACGAGGTCATCCGACAGTTTTCCTTCCTCCCACGCCACTTTGGTCTCCTCAGCATAACAGAAGTGCTCAGGATTCTTGACCTCACCTAAAACACATTACTGATTACAAAAGGCAAAGGGAGACCATAGCATGTCTACCTTATTCAACATCTTTATAGTCCATGCAGAGTAGTGACAAAATTCCAGAATTGGTTTATAATTTAGATTTAGCTGAATCACTTTGGTACACCAGGTGACCGACAAGCACACGTGCGTAACAAAAAAAAAAAAAAAAAATGTAATTTGAAAACATGTAATGGCAGCCATCTTTGTAGGATTTTATCATTTGTATGAATGAAAATAAAAAGGTCAAACCCATTGGGGGCACCATTAATTTAGGGAACGGCGTGGCGAAGTTGGTAGAGTGGCCGTGCCAGCAATCAGAGGGTTGCTGGTTACTGGGGTTCAATCCCCACCTTCTACCATCCTAGTCACGTCCGTTGTGTCCTTGGGCAAGACACTTCACCCTTGCTCCTGATGGCTGCTGGTTAGCGCCTTGCATGGCAGCTCCCGCCATCAGTGTGTGTGTGAATGGGTGAATGTGGAAATACTGTCAAAGCGCTTTGAGTACCTTGAAGGTAGAAAAGCGCTATACAAGTATAACCCATTTATCATTTATTTATTATTTAAGTGCCTCAGACTGGAAGTCTCTGCAGAGATTGGAGAGGACGGCGGAAAAGATAATCAGGACTCCTCTTCCTCCTTCCTCACAAAAAGCCGCTGCCTGACCAGGGCTCAGGGAATCTAGAGACTCCTCCCACCCCCACCAAGGACTGTTTTCACTGCTGGACTCTAGAAAGAGGTTCCACAGCCTCCGTAGCAGAACCTGCAGGTTCTGCAACAGCTTCTTCCCTCAAGCCATGAGACTCTTGAACGCATCATAATCCCTCAATTACCCCCAAAATGGCTTAACTTGCTGGAATATGAAGACAATATAACATACATCCATAAACATGGATGCATATGAAAAAGTGCAATATATTTATCTGTACAGTAATCTGCACATTGCTATTTTATCCTGCACTACAACAAGCTAATGCAACACAATTGTTTTTATCTGCACTGTAGAGTTCAAATTTGAATGACAACAAATGGAAGTCTAAGTCTCTTAAGTTGTGTGGTATAAGTGCACATAGATGTTTCACCATTGATGTCCTCAGCTGTTGCAGTGGCTTTAAACTTCATGGCATAAAGATCAGACACTTGCACCGTGCAGTCCTGAGCGGTCAAAGCCTTCTCGGCGACATCTTTGGCCGCACAATTGAAGGAGCCAGGGCTCTGGTGGGCGTACACGATGAGCACCTTTGATGCTGTCAACACAAGAACGGGAGAAGACGCAGTAGGAAGTTTGCAGGTAGCGACAAGATGTGACACAGACAACTTACCCATTTCTGAAGTCAGCACACAAAGTACACAACGATGTTGGGGCTGAGTTGAGTTGAGGAACAAACTGGGAGGTAACTTTATACCAAACAGCCTCATTAGTTCATTGGTTGTCACACAGGTGCCTGCAATTAGCAAATAAGACCATTGGCCAATCAGATTACTCTATGATTGGGGTGTCCAAACTTTTTCCGCCTGGGGCCACATACTGAAAAATGAAATTATTTTGATATCTTTGAGCTATTTGTTCATAAACCAATCAAAAGTGTAGGGCTGTGAATCCTTAGGCACCCCATGATTCCATTCGATTCTTGGAGGTAGCGATTTGTTTCCGAATCGATTCTTGTTTCAAAACGATTCCCAGTTCAAAATCAACACTTTCTCAATAATACTTGGTGCCAGGTCTATGATTGACTACATTCCTCCATGAAATAGATAATCAGCTGTGATTCGTTTCAGTATTGCTTCAAAGAAAACTGGTTTTGTTTAATAAAATTCTACCCAAGCATTTAATAAAGTCAAATACGAATAACGAAACGAGAAGTATCACAAATTGTGGGCATCTACATCAACAATACGATTTGCCCAAGTGTCTGGACAGGACTATTGAAAAAAATATATGTATGTATGTATATGATCAAGTTTATGTTTTCATTATATACTGTATGACAAGAACATATATATAAATACAATAATAAACATTGAATTACTGACAACTGGCCACCTGATAAAAATAAACCTTTTTTAGGTTAACTTTATTTGACCATCTCTAAACATTTGATCATGGATATTCAAATGTTCAATGTTGCACAACTTGTTCTCTAAGGGTCTAAATGGCAAAATTTACAAAATGTATTTTTCTTTTAATTTTGTGACATCTCCAGAACCCCCGCAACCTTAAAAGGGACAAGCGGTAAAAAATGGATGGATGGATTTCCAGTCTCTTTAGCTCTGTTGCAACCTACAAACAAGGGCCTTGATATGGGGGGGGGGTAAGTAGGGATGTGGTACCAGGCCCCCCTACCACTGGGCTTTTGTCAAGTTTCAAGAGTTTCTATTTAAAGATGTACACGCTAGTGATGGGTCCGGCAACACAGATGCATCGGCGTATGCGTCGAGCTCACAGAGCGATACCCTGTGTCGGTGCGCCCACCGCTTTTAGAAAGTCACGTGACCGATCATGAGCTGCTTTGGTCACATGACCGATACGCGAACTGTATCGCACTGATGCCTCCTCCTCTGTGCCCTGTGAGCAACGTTCCCTCTAAGGTGCGCGCCTGCGCAATTGCGCACTGCTCAAGCGTCCTCTGCGCACAGCAAATATATGCCGCGCACCAAATCAAACCCATCTGAATTCTAAACAAAATAAACACATTTATTCTGTGTAATTTTGAAATGCCACTTTGAGTGACAGTGACAACAAGCGGCCCGAACGGTGTTAGTCAACAAATGGTAAATGGGTTGTACTTGTATAGCGCTTTTCTACTTTTCTAAGGAACTCAAAGCACTTTAACACTATTTCCACACGCATACCACTAAGCCACTGGTGCGTTTATGGCCACACAAAAAGTTGGACAACTCAAACACCACACAAAGTTACACTATGACTCCTCAGTCATACGTGTGCTTATTTTTCTGTCATTTATTATTAATGTTAATTTATTGATATTAATCATGGAATGCTGTTACTAGAGAAAGGTACAGGAATGACGGCGTGGCGAAGTTGGTAGAGTGGCCGTGCCAGCTATCGGAGGGTTGCTGCACTGGGGTTCAATCCCCACCTTCTACCATCCTAGTCACGATACATGTTCGCATTATTTGACTAAAAAAGATAATATATTTTTATGTAAAGATATGAAATAATCCTAAATGAAATACAATGACTTGGTTTATATTATTGTATATACTAGGTCATAAAATCAGTGTCAGTTGAGTCGGTCCATAGGTTGCCTGTAGGGATTTTTAATGTCCAGCAGATGTCAGTATTTAGTGACACAGTATCGACACAGTATCAATACAGTTTTGCAATGTGTCGAAACGCTTCATGACGCCTCATCAACCCATCACTAGTACACACACCTGGGGATAGGCTTATTGGCAACACTAAATGGGCCCTCGTGTGTGAATGTTGTCTGCGTTGGCACTAAAATGAAGTGGCAACTTGTCCAGAGTACAGCTGGGATGGGCTCCAAAACTTGATCAAGTGAATATTGACAAGATTTTATCTAAAATCATATTAGGACCACTTTTATTGGCAGTTTTAAAAACAAAATGCCATGTTTAAGAGTCAAAATCCAGATTTGTGCATGTTTTAAAGTGTTGTTTCCAATTGCACAAAAGTTCCAAAACAAAGTACTAAGGTTTAGAAAATTTAGATCCCAACACCAGGGCCTAACAGAAGGCACCAATAGCTTCAATTTGCAATAATTCAGTACACATTTCCAGCGTCATCTTAAAGAGGCAGGCTGCTTTTATTTTGTAGACAGGGTATCAAAGTTCAAACTCCAGCCCTCATCTGGTTGGGTGGCACACGTTTCCCCAGGTGGGTTCCTACAGTGAGGCCAAACTCCTGGCATGCATGTTTCTCCTGGACCTCAGGCTTCAGCTGGAAGCCCTTGTCACCATCAAAACAGTCCATGGGAGTGAAGGCTAGCGGGGCCTCATCCCGGAGACCTTGAAGTCGTGCACGCCACGCCTCCAGCATGGCGGTGCGCTCCTCCTGGGAGACGCGAGACGGAGCCCAGAAGATCTGAGGTGCCAGCACTTGGAAGCCACAGTAGTGCAGGATGCCATTCTGCAGAAATATACACGTTTAGTGTTTCTAGGTGGTCATTGAACATGACATGTGGTGTCATACCTGAAGTGGCCAGAGGGTGACATTAATGTCTCCATTGATGCCATCAGCACTGAACATGGACTCATGGGAGCCAGTGGTGAAAGACAGCACAACCTTCTTGGTCTGAAGAACAAAGGTTATTCTACAACATACTGTACATCAAAAATATTTACTGCTTTTCTTCAAGTTTAAGCTCACCCTGAAGAGTCCCTGGCTGTATCGCTTGTCATCAGAGTAGGCGTATCCAAGCGTGAGCACACGGTCCATCCAGCCCTTCAGGATAGCAGGAAGGCTGAACCAGTACATGGGGAACTGAAAACATTGGAAGTTGTCAGGTTGCAGACACTTAAGATGTCACTGATTGCCTTCAAACTATACCTGAAAGATGACGAGATCAGCCTCGGTGAGTTTACGTTGCTCCTCTACGATGTCGGCCGACAGTTTTCCTTCCTCCCACGCCACTTTGGTTTCCTCAGCATAACAGAAGTGCTCAGGATTCTTGACCTCGCCTAAAACACATTACTGATTACAAGAGGCAGAGGGAGACCATACCATTTTTACCTTATTCAACATTTGTATAGTCAATGTAGTGACAAAATTCCAGAATTAGTTCATAATTTAGAGACTCAGCTGAATCACTTTGGTACACCAGGTGACAGACAATCACATGTGCATAACAAAAAAAAAGGAAATTGAAAACATGTTTTGCTTAATGGCAGCCATCTTTGTAAGATTTGATCATTTGTATAAATGAAAATAAAGGTCAAACCCATTGAGGGCACCGCTAATATCATTTAAGTGCCTCAGACTGGAAGTCTCTGCAGAGATTGGTGAGGACAGTGAAAAGATCAGGACTCCTCTTCCTCCTATCCAGGAAATCGCAAAAAGACGCTGCCTGACCAGGGCACAAAATCTGTAGATGCTCCTCCCAACCCCACCAAGGACTGTTTTCACTGCTGGACCCTAGAAAGAGGTTTGGCAGCCTCTGTAGCAGAACCTGCAGGTTCTGCAACAGCTTCTTCCCTCAAGCCCCAAGACTCTTGAATGCATCATAATCCCTCAATTACCCCCAAAATGACTTAACTTGCTGGAATATAAAGACAATATAACATTCATCCGTAAACATGGATGCGTATTTTATCCCGCACTACAACGAGCTAATGCAACAAAATGTTCTTATCTGCACTGTAGAGTTCAAATTTGAATGACAATAAACAGAAGTCTAAGTCTCTTAAGTTGTGTGGTATAAGTGCACATAGATGTTTCACCATTGATGTCCTCAGCGGTTGCAGTGGCTTTAAACTTCATGGCATAAAGATCAGACACTTGCACCGTGCAGTCCTGAGCGGTCAAAGCCTTCTCGGCGACATCTTTGGCCGCACAATTGAAGGAGCCAGGGCTCTGGTGGGCGTACACGATGAGCACCTTTGATGCTGTCAACACAAGAACGGGAGAAGACGCAGTAGGAAGTTTGCAGGTAGCAACAAGACGTGACACATACAACTTGAACTTACCCATTTCTGAAGTCAGCACACAAAGTACACAACGATGTTGGGGCTGAGGTGAGTTGAGGAACAAACTGGGAGGTAACTTTATACCAAACAGCCTCATGAGTTCATTGGTTGTCACACAGGTGCCTGCAATTAGCAAATAAGACCATTGGCCAATCAGATTACTCTATGATTGGGGTGTCCAAACTTTTTCCACCTGGGGCCACATACTGAAAAATGAAATTATTTTGATATCTTTGAGCTATTTGTTCATAAACCAATCAAAAGTGTATGTAAATTATAGGGCTGTGAATCCTTAGGCACCCCATGATTCCATTCGATTCTTGGAGGTAGCGATTTGTTTCCGAATCGATTCTTGATTCAAAACGATTCCCAGTTCAAAATCAATACTTTCTTAACAACACTTGGTGCCAGTTCTAAGATTGACTACATTCCTCCATGAAATAGATAATCAGCTCTGATTCGTTTCAGTATTACTTCAAAGAAAACTGGTTTTGTTTAATAAAATTCTACCCAAGCATTTAATAAAGTCAAATACGAATAACGAAACGAGAAGTATCACAAATTGTGGGCATCTACATCAACAATACGATTTGCCCAAGTTTCTGGACAGGACTAATGAAAAAAATGTATGTATATGATCAAGTTTATGTTTTCATTATATACTGCATGACAAGAACATATGGGGCGGCGTGGCGAAGTTGGTAGAGTGGCCGTGCCAGCAATCGGAGGGTTGCTGGTTACTGGGGCTCAATCCCCACCTTCTACCATCCTAGTCACGTCCGTTGTGTCCTTGGGCAAGACACTTCACCCTTGCTCCTGATGGCTGCTGGTTAGCGCCTTGCATGGCAGCTCCCGCCATCAGTGTGTGAATGTGTGTGTGAATGGGTGAATGTGGAAATAGTGTCAAAGCGCTTTGAGTACCTTGAAGGTAGAAAAGCGCTATACAAGTATAACCCATTTATCATTTATTTATTTATAAATACAATAATAAACATTGAATTACTGACAACTGGCCACTTTATAAAGATGAACCTTTTTTAGGTAAACTTTATTCGACCATCTCTAAACATTTGATCATGGATATTGAAATGTTCAATGTTGCACAACTTGTTCTCTAAGGGTCTAAATGGCAAAATTTACAAAATGTATTTTTCTTTTAATTTTGTGACATCTCCAGCATCCCCGCGATCTTAAAAGGGACAAGCGGTAAAAAATAGATGGATGGCTTTCCAGTCTCTTTAGCTCTGTTGCAACCTACAAACAAGGGCCTTGATATGGGGGGGTAAGTAGGGATGTGGTACCAGGCCCCCCTACCACTGGGCTTTTGTCAAGTTTCAAGAGTTTCTATTTAAATATGTACACGCACCTGGGGATAGGCTGATTGGCAACACTAAATGGGCCCTCGTGTGTGAATGTTGTCTGCGTTGGCACTAAAATGAAGTGGCGACTTGTCCAGAGTACAGCTGGGATGGGCTCCAAAACATGATCAAGTGAATATTGACAAGTTTTATCTAAAATCATATTCAGACCACTTTATTTTAATGGCAGTTTCAAAAACAAAATGCCATGTTTAAGAGTCAAAATCCCGATTTGTGCATGTTTTAAAGTGTTAGTTGTGTTTCCAATTGCACAAAAGTTCCAAAACAAAGTACTAAGGTTTAGAGAATTAGGCCCTGGTGTTGGGATCTGAACAGAAGGCACCAATAGCTTCAATTTGCAATAATTCAGTACAAATTTCCAGAGTCATCTTAAAGAGTCAGGCTGCTTTTATTTTGTAGACAGGGTATCAAAGTTCAAACTCCAGCCCTCATCTGGTTGGGTGGCACACGTTTCCCCAGGTGGGTTCCTACAGTGAGGCCAAACTCCTGGCATGCATGTTTCTTCTGGACCTCAGGCTTCAGCTGGAAGCCCTTGTCACCATCAAAACAGTCCATGGGAGTGAAGGCTAGCGGGGCCTCATCCCGGAGACCTTGAAGTCGTGCACGCCACGCCTCCAGCATGGCGGTGCGCTCCTCCTGGGAGACACGAGACGGAGCCCAGAAGATCTGAGGTGCCAGCACTTGGAAGCCACAGTAGTGCAGGATGCCATTCTGCAGAAATATACATGTTTAGTGTTTCTAGGTAGTCATTGAACATGACATGTGGTGTCATACCTGAAGTGGCCAGAGGGTGACATTAATGTCTCCATTGATGCCATCAGCACTGAACATGGACTCATGGGAGCCAGTGGTGAAAGACAGCACAACCTTCTTGGTCTGAAGAACAAAGGTTATTCTACAACATACTGTACATCAAAAATATTTACTGCTTTTCTTCAAGTTCAAGCTCACCTTGAAGAGTCCCTGGCTGTATCGCTTGTCATCAGAGTAGGCGTATCCAAGCGTGAGCACACGGTCCATCCAGCCCTTCAGGATAGCAGGAAGGCTGAACCAGTACATGGGGAACTGAAAGCATTGGATTTTGTCAGGTTGCAGACACTTAAGATGTCACTGATTGCCTTCAAACTATACCTGAAAGATGACGAGATCAGCCTCGGTGAGTTTACGTTGCTCCTCTACGAGGTCATCCGACAGTTTTCCTTCCTCCCACGCCACTTTGGTCTCCTCAGCATAACAGAAGTGCTCAGGATTCTTGACCTCACCTAAAACAAATTACGGATTACAAAAGGCAAAGGGAGACCATAGCATGTCTACCTTATTCAACATGTTTATAGTCCATGCAGAGTAGTGACAAAATTCCAGAATTGGTTTATAATTTAGATTTAACTGAATCACTTTGGTACACCAGGTGACCGACAAGCATACGTGCGTAACAAAAAAACAAAACAAAAAAAAAATAATGTGAAAACATGTTAAGCTTAATGGCAGCCATCTTTGTAGGATTTGATCATTTCTATGAATGAAAATAAAGGTCAAACCCATTGAGGGCACCACTAATATCATTTAAGTGCCTCAGACTGGAAGTCTCTGCAGAGATTGGAGAGGACGGCGGAAAAGATAATCAGGACTCCTCTTCCTCCCTCACAAAAAGCCACTGCCTGACCAGGGCTCAGGAAATCTAGAGACTCCTCCCACCCCCACCAAGGACTGTTTTCATTGCTAGACTCTGGAAAGAGGTTCTGCAGCCCCCATAGTATAACCTCCAGGTTCTGTAACAGCTTCTTCCCTCAAGCCATAAGACCTTTGAACACATAATCCCTCAATTACCCCCAAAACAGAAACTCGCTGGAATATGAAGACAATATAGCATACATCCATAAACATGACTGCATATGCAAAAGTGCAATATGTTTATCTGTACAGTAAATCTATATCTGCATCGTATTGCTCTTTTATTCTGCACTACAACAAGCTAATACATTTTGTTCTTATGTGCACTGTAGAGTTCAAATTCGAATGACAATAAATGGAAGTCTAAGTCTCTTAAGTTGTGTAGTATAAGTGCACATAGATGTTTCACCATTGATGTCCTCAGCGGTTGCAGTGGCTTTAAACTTCATGGCATAAAGATCAGACACTTGCACCGTGCAGTCCTGAGCGGTCAAAGCCTTCTCGGCGACATCTTTGGCCGCACAATTGAAGGAGCCAGGGCTCTGGTGGGCGTACACGATGAGCACCTTTGATGCTGCCAACACAAGAACGGGAGAAGACGCAGTAGGAAGTTTGCAGGTAGCGACAAGATGTGACACAGACAACTTACCCATTTCTGAAGTCAGCACACAAAGTACACAACAATGTTGGGGCTGAGGCGAGTTGAGGAACAAACTGGGAGGTAACTTTATACCAAACAGCCTCATTAGTTCATTGGTTGTCACACAGGTGCCTGCAATTAGCAAATAATACCATTGGCCAATCAGATTACTCTATGAATGGGGTGTCCAAACTTTTTCCGCCTGGGGCCACATACTGAAAAATGAAATTATTTCGATATCTTTGAGCTATTTGTTCATAAACCAATCAAAAGTGTAGGGCTGTGAATCCTTAGGCACCCCATGATTCCATTCGATTCTTGGAGGTAGCGATTTGTTTCCGAATCGATTCTTGTTTCAAAACGATTCCCAGTTCAAAATCAATACTTTCTCAATAATACTTGGTGCCAGGTCTATGATTGACTACATTCCTCCATGAAATAGATAATCAGCTGTGATTAGTTTCAGTATTGCTTCAAAGAAAACTGGTTTTGTTTAATAAAATTCTACCCAAGCATTTAATAAAGTCAAATACGAATAACGAAACGAGAAGTATCACAAATTGTGGGCATCTACATCAACAATACGATTTGCCCAAGTGTCTGGACAGGACTATTGAAAAAAATATATGTATGTATGTATATGATCAAGTTTATGTTTTCATTATATACTGTATGACAAGAACATATATATAAATACAATAATAAACATTGAATTACTGACAACTGGCCACCTAATAAAAATAAACCTTTTTTAGGTTAACCTTATTTTACCATCTCTAAACATTTGATCATGGATATTGAAATGTTCAATGTTGCACAACTTGTTCTCTAAGGGTCTAAATGGCAAATTTTACAAAATGTATTTTTCTTTTAATTTTGTGACATCTCCAGCACCCCCGCGACCTTAAAAGGGACAAGCGGTAAAAAATGGATGGATGGATTTCCAGTCTCTTTAGCTCTGTTGCAACCTACAAACAAGGGCCTTGATATGGAGGGGGTAAGTAGGGATGTGGTACCAGGCCCCCCTACCACTGGGCTTTTGTCAAGTTTCAAGAGTTTCTATTTAAAGATGTACACGCTAGTGATGGGTCCGGCAACACAGATGCATCGGCGCATGCGTCGAGCTCATAGAGCGATACCCTATGTCGGTGCGCGCACCGCTTTTAGAAAGTCACGTGACCGATCATGAGCTGCTTTGGTCACATGACCGATACGCGAACTGTATCGCACTGATGCCTCCTCCTCTGTGCCCTGTGAGCAACGTTCCCTCTAAGGTGCGCGCCTACGCGATTGCGCACTGCTCAAGCGTCCTCTGCGCCGCACAGCAAATATATGCCGCGCACCAAATCAAACCCATCTGAATTCTAAACAAAATAAACACATTTATTCTGTGTAATTTTGAAATGCCACTTTGAGTGACAGTGACAACAAGCGGCCCGAACGGTGTTCGTCAACAAATGGTAAATGGGTTGTACTTGTATAGCGCCTTTCTACTTTTCTAAGGAACTCAAAGCGCTTTAACACTATTTCCAAACGCATACCACTAAGCCACTGGTGCGTTTATGGCCACACAAAAAGTTGGACAACTCAAACACCACACAAAGTTACACTATGACTCCTCAGTCATACGTGTGCTTATTTTTCTGTCATTTATTATTAATTTATTGATATTAATCATGGAATGCTGTTACTAGAGAAAGGTACAGGAATGACGGCGTGGCGAAGTTGGTAGAGTGGCCGTGCCAGCTATCGGAGGGTTGCTGCACTGGGGTTCAATCCCCACCTTCTACCATCCTAGTCACGATACATGTTCACATTATTTGACTAAAAAAGAAAAATATATTTTTATTTAAAGATATGAAATAATCCTAAATGAAATACAATGACTTGGTTTATATTATTGTATATACTAGGTCATAAAATCAGTGTCAGTTGAGTCAGTCCATAGGTTGCCTGTAGGGATTTTTAATGTCCAGCAGATGTCACTATTTAGTGACACAGTATCGACACAGTATCACAGTTTTGCAATGTGTCGAAACGCTTCATGACGCCTCATCAACCCATCACTAGTACACACACCTGGGGATAGGCTTATTGGCAACACTAAATGGGCCCTCGTGTGTGAATGTTGTCTGCGTTGGCACTAAAATGAGGTGGCGACTTGTCCAGAGTACAGCTGGGATAGGCTCCAAAACTTGATCAAGTGAATATTGACAAGTGTTATCTAAAATCATATTCGGACCACTTTTATTGGCAGTTTTAAAAACAAAATGCCATGTTTAAGAGTCAAAATCCAGATTTGTGCATGTTTAAGTGCTAGTTGTGTTTCCAATTGCACAAAAGTTCCAAAACAAAGTACTAAGGTTTAGAAAATTAGGCCCTGGTGTTGGGATCTGAACAGAAGGCACCAATAGCTTCAATTTGCAATAATTCAGTACAAATTTCCAGAGTCATCTTAAAGAGGCAGGCTGCTTTTATTTTGTAGACAGGGTATCAAAGTTCAAACTCCAGCCCTCATCTGGTTGGGTGGCACACGTTTCCCCAGGTGGGTTCCTACAGTGAGGCCAAACTCCTGGCATGCATGTTTCTCCTGGACCTCAGGCTTCAGCTGGAAGCCCTTGTCACCATCAAAACAGTCCATGGGAGTGAAGGCTAGCGGGGCCTCATCCCGGAGACCTTGAAGTCGTGCACGCCACGCCTCCAGCATGGCGGTGCGCTCCTCCTGGGAGACGCGAGACGGAGCCCAGAAGATCTGAGGTGCCAGCACTTGGAAGCCACAGTAGTGCAGGATGCCATTCTGCAGAAATATACATGTTTAGTGTTTCTAGGTGGTCATTGAACATGACATGTGGTGTCATACCTGAAGTGGCCAGAGGGTGACATTAATGTCTCCATTGATGCCATCAGCACTGAACATGGACTCATGGGAGCCAGTGGTGAAAGACAGCACAACCTTCTTGGTCTGAAGAACAAAGGTTATTCTACAACATACTGTACATCAAAAATATTTACTGCTTTTCTTCAAGTTCAAGCTCACCTTGAAGAGTCCCTGGCTGTATCGCTTGTCATCAGAGTAGGCGTATCCAAGCGTGAGCACACGGTCCATCCAGCCCTTCAGGATAGCAGGAAGGCTGAACCAGTACATGGGGAACTGAAAACATTGGATGTAGTCAGGTTAACAGACATCACAGATTTCCTTCAAACTATACCTGAAAGATGACTAGATCAGCCTCGGTGAGTTTACGTTGCTCCTCTACGAGGTCATCCGACAGTTTTCCTTCCTCCCACGCCACTTTGGTCTCCTCAGCATAACAGAAGTGCTCAGGATTCTTGACCACACCTAAACCACATTACTGATTACAAAAGGCAAAGGGAGACCATAGCATGTCTACCTTATTCAACATGTTTATAGTCCATGCAGAGTAGTGACAAAATTCCAGAATTGGTTTATAATTTAGATTTAGCTGAATCACTTTGGTACACCAGGTGACCGACAAGCATACGTGCGTAACAAAAAAAAAACAAAACAAAAAAAGTAATGTGAAAACATGTTAAGCTTAATGGCAGCCATCTTTGTAGGATTTGATCATTTGTATGAATGAAAATAAAGGTCAAACCCATTGAGGGCACAACTAATATCATTTAAGTGCCTCAGACTGGAAGTCTCTGCAGAGTTTGGAGAGGACGGCAGATAAGATAATCAGGACTCCTCTTCCTCCTTCCTCACAAAAAGCCGC
This sequence comes from Entelurus aequoreus, assembly GCF_033978785.1. Taxonomy (NCBI): domain Eukaryota; kingdom Metazoa; phylum Chordata; class Actinopteri; order Syngnathiformes; family Syngnathidae; genus Entelurus; species Entelurus aequoreus. The sequence goes on along the minus strand of NC_084744.1, from coordinate 15,950,968 downwards.
TGCCTGACCAGGGCTCAGGAAATCTAGAGACTCCCCCCACCCCACCAAGGACTGTTTTCATTGCTAGACTCTGGAAAGAGGTTCTGCAGCCCCCGTAGCAGAACCTCCAGGTTCTGTAACAGCTTATTCCCTCAAGCCATAAGACTCTTGAACACATAATCCCTCAATTACCCCCAAAACAGATAAACTCGCTGGAATATGAAGACAATACAGCATACATCCATAAACATGACTGCATATGCAAAAGTGCAATATATTTATCTGTACAGTAAATCTATATCTGCATCGTATTGCTCTTATCCCGCACTACAACAAGCTAATGCAACAAAATGTTCTTATCTGCACTGTAGAGTTCAAATTTTAATGACAATAAATGGAAGTCTAAGTCTCTTAAGTTGTGTAGTATTAGTGCACATAGATGTTTCACCATTGATGTCCTCAGCTGTTGCAGTGGCTTTAAACTTCATGGCATAAAGATCAGACACTTGCACCGTGCAGTCCTGAGCGGTCAAAGCCTTCTCGGCGACATCTTTGGCCGCACAATTGAAGGAGCCAGGGCTCTGGTGGGCGTACACGATGAGCACCTTTGATGCTGTCAACACAAGAACGGGAGAAGACGCAGTAGGAAGTTTGCAGGTAGCGACAAGACGTGACACATACAACTTACCCATTTCTGAAGTCAGCACACAAAGTACACAACAATGTTGGGGCTGAGTTGAGTTGAGGAACAAACTGGGAGGTAACTTTATACCAAACAGCCTCATTAGTTCATTGGTTGTCACACAGGTGCCTGCAATTAGCAAATAAGACCATTGGCCAATCAGATTACTCTATGATTGGGGTGTCCAAACTTTTTCCACCTGGGGCCACATACTGAAAAATGAAATTATTTGTATATCTTTGAGCTATTTGTTCATAAACCAATCAAAAGTGTAGGGCTGTGAATCCTTAGGCACCCCATGATTCCATTCGATTCTTGGAGGTAGCGATTTGTTTCCGAATCGATTCTTGTTTCAAAACGATTCCCAGTTCAAAATCAATACTTTCTCAATAATACTTGGTGCCAGGTCTATGATTGACTACATTCCTCCATGAAATAGATAATCAGCTGTGATTTGTTTCAGTATTGCTTCAAAGAAAACTGGTTTTGTTTAATACAATTCTACCCAAGCATTTAATAAAGTCAAATATGAATAACGAAACGAGAAGTATCACAAATTGTAGGCATCTACATCAACAATACGATTTGCCCAAGTGTCTGGACAGGACTATTGAAAAAAATATATGTATGTATGTATATGATCAAGTTTATGTTTTCATTATATACTGTATGACAAGAACATATATATAATACAATAATAAACATTGAATTACTGACAACTGGCCACCTGATAAAAATAAACCTTTTTTAGGTTAACTTTATTTGACCATCTCTAAACATTTGATCATGGATATTCAAATGTCCAATGTTGCACAACTTGTTCTCTAAGGGTCTAAATGGCAAAATTTACAAAATGTATTTTTCTTTTAATTTTGTGACATCTCCAGAACCCCCGCAACCTTAAAAGGGACAAGCGGTAAAAAATGGATGGATGGATTTCCAGTCTCTTTAGCTCTGTTGCAACCTACAAACAAGGGCCTTGATATGGGGGGGGGGGTAAGTAGGGATGTGGTACCAGGCCCCCCTACCACTGGGCTTTTGTCAAGTTTCAAGAGTTTCTATTTAAAGATGTACACGCTAGTGATGGGTCCGGCAACACAGATGCATCGGCGCATGCGTCGAGCTCACAGAGAGATACCCTGTGTCGGTGCGCGCACCGCTTTTAGAAAGTCACGTGACTGATCATGAGCTGCTTTGGTCACATGACCGATACGCGAACTGTATCGCACTGATGCCTCCTCCTCTGTGCCCTGTGAGCAACGTTCCCTCTAAGGCAGGGGTGTCAAACGTACGGCCCGCGGGCCGGATTAGGCCCGTGAACAGGTATAATCCGGCCCGCGGGATGAGTTTGCTCATGTATAAAAATGAGCCGAAATGTTCTGTTCTAAATGTGTCCACTAGATGTCGCAATAGCAATTCTTTGTATCTTTGTAGATTATGCTACATATGTAAAAAAACAACAAAAAAACAGTGCACCAGTCAAGGAAAATGAGCAAACTACATAAATAACAGCCTGTAATTTGATTTTGATATTTTTAGATTGAAAATTAACACCAATGAGTTGACTGATGAACAATATCACATAATTTATTCAGAAAGTATAAATAACGACAAATAAAGATAGAATACTATTAACCGCAACATGTAAGTGTAAAAAAACCCCAACAACATTATGATTTGTAAATTTTCAGAATGTGCTTGTTCTATTTTTAAACAAAGAAAACAATCTGAAGTTGTCTTTATTTTTAAGTTATCGTGCCGTGATTTTACCAGTCTGGCCCACTTGGGAGTAGATTTTTCTCCATGTGGCCCCCGATCTAAAATGAGTTTGACACCCCTGCTCTAAGGTGCGCGCCTGCGCGATTGCGCACTGCTCAAGCGTCCTCTGCGCACAGCAAATATATGCCGCGCACCAAATCAAACCCATCTGAATTCTAAACAAAATAAACACATTTATTCTGTGTAATTTTGAAATGCCACTTTGAGTGACAGTGACAACAAGCGGCCCGAACGGTGTTAGTCAACAAATGGTAAATGGGTTGTACTTGTATAGCGCTTTTCTACTTTTCTAAGGAACTCAAAGCGCTTTAACACTATTTCCACACGCATACCACTAAGCCACTGGTGTGTTTACGGCCACACAAAAAGTTGGACAACTCAAACACCACACAAAGTTACACTATGACTCCTCAGTCATACGTGTGCTTATTTTTCTGTCATTTATTATTAATTTATTGATAATCATGGAATGCTGTTACTAGAGAAAGGTACAGGAATGACGGCGTGGCGAAGTTGGTAGAGTGGCCGTGCCAGCTATCGGAGGGTTGCTGCACTGGGGTTCAATCCCCACCTTCTACCATCCTAGTCACGATACATGTTCACATTATTTATTGACTATCTAAAAAAGATAAAAATATATTTTTATTTGAATGAAGATATGAAATAATCCTAAATGAAATACAATGACTTGGTTTATATTATTGTATATACTAGGTCATAAAATCAGTGTCAGTTGAGTCGGTCCATAGGTTGCCTGTAGGGATTTTTAATGTCCAGCAGATGTCAGTATTTAGTGACACAGTATCGACACAGTATCAATACAGTTTTGCAATGTGTCGAAACGCTTCATGACGCCTCATCAACCCATCACTAGTACACGCACCTGGGGATAGGCTTATTGGCAACACTAAATGGGCCCTCGTGTGTGAATGTTGTCTGCGTTGGCACTAAAATGAAGTGGCGACTTGTCCAGAGTACAGCTGGGATAGGCTCCAAAACTTGATCAAGTGAATATTGACAAGTTTTATCTAAAATCATATTCGGACCACTTTATTTTATTGACAGTTTTAAAAACAAAATGTCATGTTTAAGAGTCAAAATCCAGATTTGCGCATGTTTTAAAGTGTTAGTTGTGTTTCCAATTGCACAAAAGTTCCCAAACAAGTACTAAGGCTTAGAGAATTAGGCCCTGGTGTTGGGATCTGAACAGAAGGCACCAATAGCTTCAATTTGCAATAATTCAGTACAGATTTCCAGAGTCATCTTAAAGAGGCAGGCTGCTTTTATTTTGTAGACAGGGTATCAAAGTTCAAACTCCAGCCCTCATCTGGTTGGGTGGCACACGTTTCCCCAGGTGGGTTCCTACAGTGAGGCCAAACTCCTGGCATGCATGTTTCTCCTGGACCTCAGGCTTCAGCTGGAAGCCCTTGTCACCATCAAAACAGTCCATGGGAGTGAAGGCTAGCGGGGCCTCATCCCGGAGACCTTGAAGTCGTGCACGCCACGCCTCCAGCATGGCGGTGCGCTCCTCCTGGGAGACGCGAGACGGAGCCCAGAAGATCTGAGGTGCCAGCACTTGGAAGCCACAGTAGTGCAGGATGCCATTCTGCAGAAATATACATGTTTAGTGTTTCTAGGTGGTCATTGAACATGACATGTGGTGTCATACCTGAAGTGGCCAGAGGGTGACATTAATGTCTCCATTGATGCCATCAGCACTGAACATGGACTCATGGGAGCCAGTGGTGAAAGACAGCACAACCTTCTTGGTCTGAAGAACAAAGGTTATTCTACAACATACTGTACATCAAAAATATTTACTGCTTTTCTTCAAGTTTAAGCTCACCTTGAAGAGTCCCTGGCTGTATCGCTTGTCATCAGAGTAGGCGTATCCAAGCGTGAGCACACGGTCCATCCAGCCCTTCAGGATAGCAGGAAGGCTGAACCAGTACATGGGGAACTGAAAACATTGGATGTTGTCAGGTTGCAGACACTTAAGATGTCACTGATTGCCTTCAAACTATACCTGAAAGATGACAAGATCAGCCTCTGTGAGTTTACGCTGCTCTTCTACGAGGTCATCCGACAGTTGTCCTTCCTCCCACGCCACTTTGGTCTCCTCAGCATAACAGAAGTGCTCAGGATTCTTGACCTCACCTAAAACAAATTACTGATTACAAAAGGCAAAGGGAGACCATAGCATGTCTACCTTATTCAACATGTTTATAGTCCATGCAGAGTAGTGACAAAATTCCAGAATTGGTTTATAATTTAGATTTAGCTGAATCACTTTGGTACACCAGGTGACCGACAAGCATACGTGCGTAACAAAAAAACAAAAACAAAAAAAAGTAATGTGAAAACATGTTAAGCTTAATGGCAGCCATCTTTGTAGGATTTGATCATTTGTATGAATGAAAATAAAAAGGTCAAACCCATTGAGGGCACCACTAATATCATTTAAGTGCCTCAGACTGGAAGTCTCTGCAGAGATTGGAGAGGACGGCAGAAAAGATAATCAGGACTCCTCTTCCTCACAAAAAGCCGCTGCCTGACCAGGGCTCAGGGAATCTAGAGACTCCTCCCACCCCCACCAAGGACTGTTTTCACTGCTGGACTCTAGAAAGAGGTTCCACAGCCTCCGTAGCAGAACCTGCAGGTTCTGCAACAGCTTCTTCCCTCAAGCCATAAGACTCTTGAACGCATCATAATCCCTCAATTACCCCCAAAATGGCTTAACTTGCTGGAATATGAAGACAATATAACATACATCCATAAACGTGGATGCATATGAAAAAGTGCAATATATTTATCTGTACAGTAATCTGCACATTGCTATTTTATCCTGCACTACAACAAGCTAATGCAGGGGTCACCAACGCGGTGCCCGCGGGCACCAGGTCGCCCGTAAGGACCAGATGAGTCGCCCGCGGGCCTGTTCTTAAAAAAAAAAAAAAAAAAAAAATTTAAAAAAATACAAAAATTTTTAATTTTTTTAAAAAAATTAAATCTACATAGAAAAAACACACGATACACTTTCAATCAGTGCATCAAGCCAAACAACCTCCCCCATGCACACTCATCCACACCCACTCACACAAAAGGGGTTATTTCTTTCTGCTACCAATATTCTGGTTCCCACAACATAGACAACACATCTGCAAGGGACACAGTCCCTGAAGCACACATGATTGTATAGGCTGCTGGTCCACTAACATTTTCATTAATTACTATTTTTTATACAATTATTTTTATATGGTTTTACTTTCTTTTTTATCCAAGAAAATGTTTTTTATTTATTTATCTTATTTTATTTTATCTTTTAAAAAAGGGCCTTATCTTCAACAGACCAGGTTGTCAATGAAATTAGATTTGTTTAAAGGGTTATTTAAACCAGGCCCAGTCCAGATAATGTCCAAGTCGGACTCAGCAACACACACCTTCATTCATGTACACAGAAAAAAATTAGGGAACACAACAGATTGCATATAATTTATAAACAAAATTACATTTTCAAAATAAGCATTTATGTACAGTCCAGATAATGTCCAGGTCACTCAAATTAGGGAACACAACAACAGATATCATATAATCTATAAACATAATTATACTTTCAAAATAAGCCTTTGAGGACTTCTCATCTTTTTTTTTTAAATGTTGTTTGGCATCATTATCATTTTCAACCATGTAACTTTCTAAAGTTAGAAAATACTGAATAAATGTTTTAAAGAAAGTAATACTAAGTGAATATCTGTTGTTGGCCTTAAAAATAAACATTTTACCGAGTACTATAATTAAATTGACTAAATCATGATTGTCAATGAACTCTCCTAAAATAACAGAAACCACATTAAGCTTCATAAACAAACCAATCCTTAAACACATTTTTTCAACTTCCACCCAAAACAAAGACACAATACCAAAACAAATGCAGGGTGGATTCAGGCTCCTGACAACAAAATCGGCAATCATCTGACTCTGTCGTATTCCATAATTTTAACATTTTCCCTGTGGGTAAGAAGTTATAAATAATTTTAATTTGAAAATAACGATTTTGCACATCGATAGTGGTTTTATAGATTAGTTTGAATATGGCATCCCATGGCAACGGGCAGTCAAAAAAGTCCTCCCATTTTCCATTTGTGTTGTATGAGGCAGCCTTCAAAGATTTCTTTATTAAATAAAAATTATACATTTTTCTATTTATTTTAGTTCCTTTTTGCCAACTAGAATTTCTTATTAGAGGTTTACAAACTAATAATTTAGTAGTTCCATAATTATTTGTTTCCATCTTTTCCCAATTACTCCAGTTAGTTGATAAAATGAAAAGCTTGAGCAAGCATCACCATACATAACTCTAAATTCATCATACTTCATAATTGTACCATTCTCATTGATAATATCATTGACAAAAATGATTCCTCTTTCAAACATATTTTTCCAAAAGAAAGGCTTTCCATCTATTACAATATTAGAGTTCATCCATATTAACTGCTGCAAAATATCGTCTCTTTTCTGGCACATAAAATTGAAAACACCACTATGAGTGGATTGTTTCCTTTATGAACCCCGCCATGTTTCCCAGCAGACTCTCTGGGAGGGGATCACTTGTAAAAAAGGATACAATTTCTTTTGATACAGTACATGTTTTTTGTCCAACAGGACATTTGTGTACCACTCAATGTTTAAATACATCTTTGGAACAATTGATGCTTTTAAAGACAGACACATAGCTTCAAGGTTGAGAAGTTTCAGGCCCCCATATTCATACTCTTTGTACAAAACCTCTCTTTTAATCTTTTCTGGTTTGCCGTTCCAGACAAAATCGAAGACCCTCCGCTCATAAATCTTAAAGTTTTGTGATGGAGCTGGTAATGACAAAAACAAATAAATAAATTGAGGAATAATTAACGAGTTGGCAATAGACATTTTACCATACAAGGTTAGGAATTTCCCTTTCCATAATTGCATAATTTTGTCCAGCTTTCTTAGTCAATTATCATAATTTACTGAGCCTAGATCTTCCAGATTTTCTGGGACAACAACACCAAGTATGTTAACTGGTCCATCTGTCCACAAAACAGGCACTTTGCATTCCATTCGAAAGGACGTTCCCTTTAGATTTCCGATCCTTAACATTTTACATTTATCATAATTAAGCTTAAGGCCAGATTGCTGTGAAAATATGTCCAAAAGATTAAGAAGGTTCCGCAAACAATGAGGAAAAATCTTATCTTTGTGAATCAGCCTTTTCTGACATGAACTTCATCAAGAACAAACACAGAACACGCCTCACTGATGCACATCTGCAAGACTCACTCAGTTGCAGTGTCAAGTTACACACCAGAGTACAACACACTAGTTAACAGCATGCAATGCCAGGCTTCCCACTAACTGACAAAGAAACAGATAACAGATTTGGTGTCCATTTCAAAGTGTGACATGATTTAAAAATTTGAGAGTTTACTTTTGTATTTTACATGAGTTATTATTTGTACAAACATGGTGCAAAGTAATTCATGATTTGTTAAAAAATGTTAGTGGCTAGCTAGTTAAAATGGGATATTGTGATTTCACAAGACTGTCTTAGAAGTGATCACTTGAAAATGTTCAATTTGAAAAATCTGCACTTAGAGAAAATATAAAAATAAAGTGTTGCATATTGATATTTATCTGTTTCTATATATATTTATTATGAGAAATCATTAAGATGATCAATGTTTCCACAAAGATAAATATCATTAATTATTAATAATAACAGAGTTAAAGGTAAATTGAGCAAATTGGCTACTTCTGGCAATTTATTTAAGTGTGTATCTAACTGGTAGCCCTTCACATTAATCAGTACCCAAGAAGTAGCCCTTGGTTTCAAAAAGGTTGGTGACCCCTGAGCTAATGCAACACAATTGTTTTTATCTGCACTGTAGAGTTCAAATTTGAATGACAACAAATGGAAGTCTAAGTCTCTTAAGTTGTGTGGTATTAGTGCACATAGATGTTTCACCATTGATGTCCTCAGCTGTTGCAGTGGCTTTAAACTTCATGGCATAAAGATCAGACACTTGCACCGTGCAGTCCTGAGCGCTCAAAGCCTTCTCGGCGACATCTTTGGCCGCACAATTGAAGGAGCCAGGGCTCTGGTGGGCGTACACGATGAGCACCTTTGATGCTGTCAACACAAGAACGGGAAAAGACGCAGTAGGAAGTTTGCAGGTAGCAACAAGATGTGACACATACAACTTACCCATTTCTGAAGTCAGCACACAAAGTACACAACGATGTTGGGGCTGAGGTGAGTTGAGGAACAAACTGGGAGGTAACTTTATACCAAACAGCCTCATTAGTTCATTGGTTGTCACACAGGTGCCTGCAATTAGCAAATAAGGCCATTGGCCAATCAGATTACTCTATGATTGGGGTGTCCAAACTTTTTCCACCTGGGGCCACATACTGAAAAATGAAATTATTTGTATATCTTTGAGCTATTTGTTCATAAACCAATCAAAAGTGTATGTAAATTATAGGGCTGTGAATCCTTAGGCACCCCATGATTCCATTCGATTCTTGGAGGTAGCGATTTGTTTCCGAATCGATTCTCGATTTAAAACTATTCCCAGTTCAAAATCAATACTTTCTTAATAGCACTTGGTGCCAGGTCTATGATTGACTACATTCCTCCATGAAATAGATAATCAGCTCTGATTCGTTTCAGTATTACTTCAAAGAAAACTGGTTTTGTTTAATAAAATTCTACCCAAGCATTTAATAAAGTAAAATATGAATAACGAAACGAGAAGTATCACAAATTGTGGGCATCTACATCAACAATACGATTTGCCCAAGTGTCTGGATAGGACTATTGAAAAAAATATATGTATGTATGTATATGATCAAGTTTGTTTTCATTATATACTGTATGACAACATATTTATAAATACAATAATCAACATTGAATTACTGACAACTGGCCACCTAATAAAAATGAACCTTTTTTAGGCGAACTTTAATTTGACCATCTCTAAACATTTGATCATGGATATTGAAATGTTCAATGTTGCACAACTTGTTCTCTAAGCGTCGAAATGGCAAAATTTACAAAATGTATTTTTCTTTTAATTTTGTGACATCTCCAGCACCCCCGCGACCTTAAAAGGGACAAGCAGTAAAAAATGGATGGATGGATTTCCAGTCGCTTTAGCTCTGTTGCAACCTACAAACAAGGTCCTTGATATGGGGGGGTAAGTAGGGATGTGGTACCAGGCCCCCCTACCACTGGGCTTTTGTCAAGTTTCAAGAGTTTCTATTTAAAGATGTACACACACCTGGGGATAGGCTGATTGGCAACACTAAATGGGCCCTCGTGTGTGAATGTTGTCTGCGTTGGCACTAAAATGAAGTGGCGACTTGTCCAGAGTACAGCTGGGATAGGCTCCAAAACTTGATCAAGTGAATATTGACAAGTTTTATCTAAAATCATATTCGGACCACTTTATTTTATTGACAGTTTTAAAAACAAAATGTCATGTTTAAGAGTCAAAATCCAGATTTGCGCATGTTTTAAAGTGTTAGTTGTGTTTCCAATTGCACAAAAGTTCCCAAACAAGTACTAAGGCTTAGAGAATTAGGCCCTGGTGTTGGGATCTGAACAGAAGGCACCAATAGCTTCAATTTGCAATAATTCAGTACAGATTTCCAGAGTCATCTTAAAGAGGCAGGCTGCTTTTATTTTGTAGACAGGGTATCAAAGTTCAAACTCCAGCCCTCATCTGGTTGGGTGGCACACGTTTCCCCAGGTGGGTTCCTACAGTGAGACCAAACTCCTGGCATGCATGTTTCTCCTGGACCTCAGGCTTCAGCTGGAAGCCCTTGTCACCATCAAAACAGTCCATGGGAGTGAAGGCTAGCGGGGCCTCATCCCGGAGACCTTGAAGTCGTGCACGCCACGCCTCCAGCATGGCGGCGCGCTCCTCCTGGGAGACGCGAGACGGAGCCCAGAAGATCTGAGGTGCCAGCACTTGGAAGCCACAGTAGTGCAAGATGCCATTCTGCAGAAATATACACGTTTAGTGTTTCTAGGTGGTCATTGAACACAACATGTTGGTGTCATACCTGAAGTGGCCAGAGGGTGACGTTCATGTCTCCATTGATGCCATCAGCACTGAACATGGACTCATGGGAGCCAGTGGTGAAAGACAGCACAACCTTCTTGGTCTGAAGAACAGTGGTTATGTTTACAACATACATTAAAATTGTTGATTTTCTTCAAGTTTAAGCTCACCTTGAAGAGTCCCTGGCTGTATCGCTTGTCATCAGAGTAGGCGTATCCAAGCGTGAGCACACGGTCCATCCAGCCCTTCAGGATAGCAGGAAGGCTGAACCAGTACATGGGGAACTGAAAGCATTGAATTTTGTCAGGTTAACAGACACTTGTTAAAACATCACTGATGGCACTTCAAACTATACCTGAAAGATGACGAGATCAGCCTCTGTGAGTTTACGTTGCTCCTCTACGATGTCATCCGACAGTTTTCCTTCCTGCCACGCCACTTTGGTTTCCTCAGCATAACAGAAGTGCTCAGGATTCTTGACCACACCTAAAACACATTAATGATTACAAGAGGCAAAGGGAGACCATACCATTTACCTTATTCAACATGTTTATAGTCAATGAAGAGTACTGACAAAATAGCAGATTTAGTTTATAATTTAGATGAATCACTTTGGTACACCAGATGACCAACAAGCACACTTGCATAACAAAAAAAAAGTAATTCAAAAGCATGTTTTGCTTAATGGCAGCCATCTTTGTAGGATTTGATAGTTTGTATGAATGAAAATAAGGTCAAACCCATTGGGGGCACCACTAATATCATTTAAGTGCCTCAGACTGGAAGTCTCTGCAGAGATTGGTGAGGACAGTGAAAAAGATAATCAGGACTCATCTTCCTCCTGTCCAGGAAATCGCAAAAAGCCGCTGCCTGACCAGGGCTCAGAAAATCTGTAGAGACTCCTGCCACCCCCACCAAGGACTGTGTTCACTGCTGGACTCTGGAAAGAGGTTCTGCAGCCCCCGTAGCAGAATCTCCAGGTTCTGCAACAGCTTCTTCCCTCAAGCCATAAGACTTTTGAATGCATCATAATCCCTCAATTACCCCCAAAACAGATCAACTCGCTGGAATATAAAGACAATATAACATACATCCATAAACATGGATGCACATGCAAAAGTGCAATATAGTTATCCGTACAGTAATATAATTATTTATTCATATCTGCACCTCATTGCTGTTTTATCCTGCACTACAACGTAGTATAAGTGCACATAGATGTTTCACCATTGATGTCCTCAGCTGTTGCAGTGGCTTTAAACTTCATGGCATAAAGATCAGACACTTGCACCGTGCAGTCCTGAGCGGTCAAAGCCTTCTCGGCGACATCTTTGGCCGCACAATTGAAGGAGCCAGGGCTCTGGTGGGCGTACACGATGAGCACCTTTGATGCTGTCAACACAAGAACGGGAAAAGACGCAGTAGGAAGTTTGCAGGTAGCAACAAGACGTGACACATACAACTTACCCATTTCTGAAGTCAGCACACAAAGTACACAACGATGTTGGGGCTGAGGTGAGTTGAGGAACAAACTGGGAGGTAACTTTATACCAAACAGCCTCATGAGTTCATTGGTTGTCACACATGTGCGTGCAATTAGCAAATAAGGCCATTGGCCAATCAGATTACTCTATGATTGGGGTGTCCAAATTTTTTCCACCTGGGGGCCACATACTGAAAAATGAAATTATTTTGATATCTTTGAGCTATTTGTTCATAAACCAATCAAAAGTGTATGTAAAAAATGGGGCAGTGAATCTTTGGGCACCCCATGATACGATTCGATTCTTGGAGGTAGTGATTGGTTTCCGAATCGATTCTTGATTCAGAACGATTCCCAGTTCCAAATCAATACTTTTTTTAATAACACTTGGTGCCAGTTCTATGATTGACTACATTCCTCCATGCAATAGATAAACAGCTCTGATTAATTTCAATATGACTTCAAAGAAAACTGGTTTTGTTTAATAAAATTCTACCCAAACATTTAATAAAGTCAAATACAAATAAAGCAACAAGAGAAATATACCACATTACACAGCAGATATGGGCATCTTCATCAATAATACGATTTGCCCAAGTGGCTGGACAGAACTAATTAAAAAAAAACATATATATATATATATATATATATATATATATATATATATATATATATATATATATATATATATATATATATATATTTTTTTTTTTGTAGTTTTTATTTTTTTTATTTTTTTTTATCGTTTTGTTTTTTTAATCGATTAGGAATTGATGCAAAGAATAATTGCTATTCATTCGGAAAATATATATATATATTTGACACCCCCAGTAAATGATACATAATACTGGTAACTAGATACATAAAATAGAGGTTAATACTTTTTTTTTTTTTTACTTTTCTTTACATCACAAAAGCACTTTTGGAGACGCTCTATGGATTTTATTTAACTTTCGGGGGAGGGTGGGTGTTTGGGCATATTTTCATGAAAATTGTGATTACATGGTAAATTATATGATCAAGTTTTCATTATGTACTGTATGACAAGAACATATATAGATAATAAAATAATCAACATTGAATTACTGACAACTGGCTAATTGATAAAAAATGAACCTTTTTTAGGTGAACTTTAATTTGACCATCTCTAAACTGTTGATCGTGGATAGTCAAAAGTTCAATGTTGCACAACTTGCTCCGTAACGAAGGTCTAAATGGCAAAATGTACAAAATGTCTTTTTCTTTTAATTTGCTGTGACATATCCAGCACCCCCCATGACCTTAAAAGGGACAAGCGGTAGAAAATGGATGGATTTCCAGTCTCTATCTCTGTTGCAACCTACTAACAGGGGCGTTGACGTGGGGGGTAAGTAGGGATGTGGTACCAGGCCCCCCTACTGCTGGGCTTTTGTCAAGTTTGAAGAGTGTCTATTTAAATATGTACATGCACCTGTGGATAGGCTGACTAAATGGGCCCTCGTCTGTGAATGTGGTCTGCGTTGGCCCTAAAACGAGGTGGTGACTTGTCCAGAGTGCAGCTGGGATAGGCTCCAAAACTTGATCAAGTGAATATTGACAAGTTTTATTTACCTTCATATTCAGACCACTAAATTTTATTGGCAGTTTATTAAAAAAAAAACATTTTTAAATCCCATGTTTGAAAGTCAAAATCCTAATTCAGGTTTGCACATGTTTTAAAGTGCTAGTTATTTTCATTGCACGAAAACTTGTGTGGGGCAGCAAATATGAGTTTAGGGCGGGAGGCTTTCAGGGGTTGTGTATAAGGCCCCAGAAATAAATTACAACCTGCCTAAATATGATTGCAATTTGCATGGCTAGAGTATATCATGCAGTAATTTTCCAGAAGAAATCTTCACATTTTTAGCCTACAATGACTTAATTTCCAACAAAAGTAAACCTGTTGCAGTAAGTTTAAGGTTGTTTTTGCTGTAAATATCCTAACATATAAAGTGACTAAAACATGCAGCATTTCCAATTGCACAAAAGTTCCAAAACAAAGTACTAAGGTTGAGAGAATTAGGTCCGGGTGTTGGGATCTGAACAGAAGGCACCAATAACTTATTTGCAATAATTTAGTACAGACTTTGAGTCATCTTAAAGAGGCAGGCTGCTTTTATTCAGTAGAGACAGGGTATCAAAGTTCAAACTCCAGCCCTCATCTGGTTGGGTGGCACACGTTTCCCCAGGTGGGTTCCTACAGTGAGGCCAAACTCCTGGCATGCATGTTTCTCCTGGACCTCAGGCTTCAGCTGGAAGCCCTTGTCGCCATCAAAACAGTCCATGGGAGTGAAGGCTAGCGGGGCCTCATCCCAGAGACCTTGAAGTCGTGCACGCCACGCCTCCAGCATGGCGGCGCGCTCCTCCTGGGAGACGCGAGACGGAGCCCAGAAGATCTGAGGTGCCAGCACTTGGAAGCCACAGTAGTGCAGGATGCCATTCTGCAGAAATATACATGTTTAGTGTTTCTAGGTAGTCATTGAACATGCCATGTTAGTGTAATACCTGAAGTGGCCAGAGGGTGACGTTCATGTCTCCATTGATGCCATCAGCACTGAACATGGACTCATGGGAGCCAGTGGTGAAAGACAGCACAACCTTCTTGGTCTGAAGAACAGTGGTTATTTTTACAACATACATTAAAATTGTTGATTTTCTTCAAGTTCAAGCTCACCTTGAAGAGTCCCTGGCTGTATCGCTTGTCATCAGAGTAGGCGTATCCAAGCGTGAGCACACGGTCCATCCAGCCCTTCAGGATAGCAGGAAGGCTGAACCAGTACATGGGGAACTGAAAGCATTGGATTTAGTCAAGACTTCCTTATTAAAACATTACCAATGGCCTTCAAACTACACCTGAAAGATGACGAGATCAGCCTCTGTGAGTTTACGTTGCTCCTCTACGATGTCGGCCGACAGGTTTCCTTCCTCCCACGCCACTTTGGTCTCCTCGGCATAACAGAAGTGCTCAGGATTCTTGACCTCACCTAAAACATGTCATTGTAATTAAACTGGAGGAAAGAGTTTTTTCCTTCATTCAACATTTCTACAGGCAATACACAGTATTGATTGAATTGCAGAATTAGAGTATAAATAAACTTAGCTAAATCACTTGGTGCACATGTTTAGGTGACTGACAAAATATGAAGTGCAAATTGAAAACATGTTTTGCTTAATTGTAGGAACACAAGATAGACTAGGTTTTCTTTTATACGGATGACATGGTAGCCCATGTCATCCATAGACTTTTAAACCCATTCCATTGGGGACACCACATTTAGCCCATCCATCTATTTTGTACCACGCAGCCCTTTCAGGGTGGGGGAAGCCTATCCCAGCTGCACTCGGGCAGAAAACACAGTGTGGTATTAGTGCACGTAGATATTTCACCATTGATGTCCTCAGCTGTTGCAGTGGCTTTAAACTTCATGGCATAAAGATCAGACACTTGCACCGTGCAGTCCTGAGCAGCCAAAACCTCCTCGGCGACATCTTTGGCCGCACAATTGAAGGAGCCAGGGCTCTGGTGGGCGTACACGATGAGCACTTTCTTTGCTGCCAACACAAGAGACGGAGAAGACACAACATTAGCGCAAGCAACAAGACACAGGTTCGCAGGATACGACTTACTCATTTCTGAAGTCCGCACACAAATAAAGCACACAACAATGTTGTAGCTGAGATGAGGAACACAAACTATGAGGTACTTTTATACAGAAAACATGTGTTTCATTGGTTGTCACACAGGTGCCTGCAGTCAGCAATTAAGGCCATCAGCCAATCAGATGACTCTATGACAGGGGTCGGCAACCCAAAACGTTGAAATAGCCATATTGGACCAAAAATACCACAAAAAAAATCTGTGTGGAGCCACAAAATATGTAAAGCCTTATATAATGAGTGTTATATCGAAGACATGATGTAAGTGTCTATATTAGCTATATTAGCCTACTATCAAAGGCTGACGCAAATGTTTGTCGACAGAAATGTAAATGTTTATTCTACACATTTTTGCAACATTAGAAATCATTAGTAAAATGGAGGCTTCTCACAGGATGAGATAACTTCTGTAAATTACTGTCTTAGAATGGCCAAAGGTATATACATGTGTGTGTCCAAGTTTAAGGAAACTTCTAATGGATTTATTACAATCTTTGCAAATTGGGTAACGTTTGCAGTGGTCTGGAACAACATGGCACACAAACAACTATGAGAAATGCAGCCAATATTACATACAGATAATGTGTCATGAGAAATACCAATATAAATTAAATACACAGAGGACATAAGTGAAGGAAATTAAATGAGCTCAAATATACCTACAAACGAGGCACAATGATGCAATATGTACATACAGCTAGCCTGAATAGCATGTTAGCATTGATTAGCTTGCAGTCATGGATTGCCCAAATATACCTGATAAGCACTCCAGAAAATCAATAAAATCAACAAAGCTCACCTTTGTGCATTCACGCACAGCATAAAACGTTTGGTGGACAAAATGAGACAAAGAAGCAGTGGCATAAAACACGTCTTTTTGTGGCAGCGTCAGAGAAAGTTGTACATGTAAACAAACTACGATGAGTTCAAGGATCAAACGGTGCTTGCCAAATACTCTCATCAGTGAAGGATGTTTAATATAAACAGTGGGATTTACAACAATTAGGTAGGTTTGTGTCATGTTTGTCCTTATACAGAAAATATTTAAAAACACTTTTTTTTTTTTTTTTTCATTTTCACACATCTCTAAAAGAGGTCCATGGAGCCACTAGGACGGCGCTAAAGAGTCGCAGGTTGCCGACCCCTCTCTATGATTAGGGTTGTCCAAACTTTTTCAACCCGGGGCCGCATACTGAAAAACGTAATTATTTTGGTATCCTTGAACTATTTGTGCTTAAACCAATAAAATGTGTATGTACATGTAAATGATATAAAATAATGTTACATATAGTACATACATACGTAAAATAGAGACCAATACATTTGTGATTTTTTATTTTTTTACATCACAAAGCACTTTTGGATATGCTAGCTGGATGTGTTCAGGCATATTTTCATGAAAATTGTGTTCATGTTGTAAATTATATGATCGAGTTTTGAATATAAATGTTCCACTACATCGTGTATGACAAGAACTCATATAGATAATAAAATAATTCACATTGAATTACTGACAATTGGCCATTTGATAAAAATGAACCTTTTGCAGTGAAGTTTAATTTGACCATCTCTAAACTTTTGATTGTGGATATTCAAATGTTCCATGTTGCACAACTTGTTCTCTATCGAGGGTTTAAGTGGCAAAATTCACACCATGTCTTTTTTTGTCTTTTAATTCTCTGTGACTTTTCCAGTCCCTCTTTATCTCGGTTGCAACTTACAAACAGAGGTGTGGACGTGGGGGGGTAAGTAGGGTCTTTTGTCAAGTTTGAAGATTTTCTGCGGTTTAAAAATGTAAGTTATAAAAAAAGGCGACATAAATGGTAAAATGAAATTAATATAGCCATGAAAGTTAAATTATTTGTTGCTTGAATCAAAAGAAGAATGACTAAGACTACCTACACGCCCTATCAGAAATCCGAAATGGTTTGTTCCACCTGGATAGCGGAACTTTGAACACTTCACTCGACACAGACATCCTAAAGTCATCAAAGAATGGGCTGATGGTGGATAAGTAGAAATATGATACATTTATTTGGGGCAGGAAAGAAGAAAGTCATGTACAAGTTTCAATTTTGCGTTTCATTGCCCATAACTGTGGTGCGTTCAAAGCCCCTCGAGTAACGTTACAAACAGATGCATGACTAGGTTTTAAAGATCTTTTAACCCCCAGGAGGTGCACTAATAATATAATCATAATGTATTATTTGTATTATCCACTGATAATAATCCTATGTGTATCAGATCTCTACTTTATACTAAGAAATAAAAGAAAACTTGACAGATTTATAATCGTGTCAAGTTTAATTTAAATTCATATTCTAGCCACTTTATATTAAATTTTTTGACAAAAAAATAACATCTCATTTTTAAAGTGCTTTTAATTTTGCAGAAAAACAATGTGAATGGGCAGCAAAGTTGGGTCTAGGGTGGGGGGGCCTTCAGGAGTCCTGTGTATAGGGACCGGAATTAAGCGTGCCACCCTGCCTAAAAATGACACTGAGTTGTAGTCTGCACTGTCATGTCAGTGGAAATCAGCCTACATTTCCAACTTGTGTAAACAGGTTGCATTAAGTAGAGCAGGGATGTCCAAACTTTTTTACTTGGGGGCCGCATTGGGCTAAAAAAAACTTGGCCGAGGACCGAAAGACTCCATGTAAAGTATATGTACACCAGGGGTCCCATTGGGTTAAAACAATTTGGCCGGTCTGTATGTATATATATATATATATATATATATATATATACATACATATACACACACACTGTATATTCCTCGCGCACTAATCGACTGAAAGAGCGCAATGTCACATTATCGATGAGAAAATGCATTTTTAGACAATATTTGCCTGAGCGGGTAGGAGACAGAGTAACAAGCGGTTTAAAATGGATTAGAAAGGACAGATTTTTAAAAAATATATATTTTTTTTTTTAAGTTGGGACTTCCCGTGGGTCGGATTTTGTGCACCGGTGGGCCGTATCCCCTAATATACACCGTGATTGAATATAGAGTATGTGAAAGTAAGACTCCTACCTTGTTTACTTCCACGAGGACTTTAAAGTTTTGTAATCAGAAATAGCTAAAATCAGCCACAGAAAATTGGGAGAGTTTTAAATACACTAGTGGATTTAAATGGGTGCAATTTAGAATGTTATGGTGTTTAGACATTTTTCATAATGTACACAAAGTTCAATAAGTAGGTCGTGTGATCATGTTGCATTTCTGTTTTATGCACCATGACTAGGGAAGGTTTGGAATGTGTCATAAGTAATTGCTGTGCTTCTTTCCAAACTCCATTCTAAAGTCATTGATCTGATTTACTTGTCCTCCGCATAATGGCAGCAATTTGTAGCAATCAGGGACAGCCTTTGATTATAAGATCAATATGAAAGCATTCTGCCATGCTTTATTGGACTCAGGACATCTCACGGGCCAAATTAAAGATGCTAGTGGGTCGTAGTTGGTTTTTGCTGAGCATATACAAACATATCAAGTGACTAAAATGTGCAGATTTTTTCCATACATGCTGTAGCAGTGTGCCTCTTACCCCACTCCAACATCATGTGTTGTTTCCAATTGTACAAACATTCCAAAACAAAGTACTAAGGTTTAGAGAATTAGGTCCTGGTGTTGGGATCTGAATAGAAGGCACCGATTGCTTCAATTTGTAATAATTCAGTACAGATTTCCAGAGTCATCTTAAAGAGGCAGGCTGCTTTTATTTTGTAGACAGGGTATTAAAGTTCAAACTCCAGCCCTCATCTGATTGGGTGGCACACGTTTCCCCAGGTGGGTTCCTACAGTGAGGCCAAACTCCTGGCATGCATGTTTCTCCTGGACCTCAGGCTTCAGCTGGAAGCCCTTGTCGCCATCAAAACAGTCCATGGGAGTGAAGGCTAGCGGGGCCTCATCCCGGAGACCTTGAAGTCGTGCACGCCACGCCTCCAGCATGGCGGCGCGCTCCTCCTGGGAGACGCGAGACGGAGCCCAGAAGATCTGAGGTGCCAGCACTTGGAAGCCACAGTAGTGCAGGATGCCATTCTGCAGAAATATACATGTTTAGTGTTTCTAGGTGGTCATAGAACACGACATGTTGGTGTCATACCTGAAGTGGCCAGAGGGTGACGTTCATGTCTCCATTGATGCCATCAGCACTGAACATGGACTCATGGGAGCCAGTGGTGAAAGACAGCACAACCTTCTTGGTCTGAAGAACAGTGGTTATTTTTACAACATGTTAAAAATCATTGATTTTCTTCAAGTTTAATCTCACCTTGAAGAGTCCCTGGCTGTATCGCTTGTCATCAGAGTAGGCGTATCCAAGCGTGAGCACACGGTCCATCCAGCCCTTCAGGATAGCAGGAAGGCTGAACCAGTACATGGGGAACTGAAAGCATTAGACTTTGTCAGGTCAAGATATGTTTGTTAAAACCAGGTTACACATTTGTCGTTGGGTCTTCAAAACATAAATACAGGGTACTTTACCATTCATTGTGTACCATGTTAGATGCGTAATAAAACTTGGCGAGCCACACAATGTACCGCTGCACCCAATTACTGTAATTGATGGGAACATTAAAGTTTAAACCATGAATTTAGACAACACACTTAAGTAATGGTGGTTTTTTGGTCCACATTTTGCATAGACCCACGGCTCTCGAGCCACATGCGGCTCTTTAGCACCACTGTAGTGACTCCCTGGAGCTTTAACAAAAATATGTTAAGTTAAAGTTAAAGTACCAGTGATTGTCACACACTGGGTGTGGTGAAATTATTCTCTGCATTTGACCCATCACCCTTGATCACCCCCTGGGAGGTGAGGAGAGTAGTGGGCAGCAGCGGTGGCCGCGCCCGGGAATCATTTTGGTGATTTAACCCCCAATTCCTACCCTTGATGCTTTTTAATAATGTTTCTGTGGGACAAACCTTCCTAATTGTTAGGAAGCCCACTATTTAATATGTTTGTGTTTATGCTTCACTGGCAGTATTGTCAGCACCGTTTTATCCTACTAATTTCAGTGGTTCTTGATCTCAGTTTACATGTACAACTTTGTCGCTGCCACAGAAAGACGTTTTAAGCCGCTCTTGTCTCATTTTGTCGAAACATTTTATGCTGTGAGTGAATGCACAAAAGGTGAGCTTTGTTGATGTTATGGACTTGCGTGGAGTGCTAATACATGCCAAGATGCTATTTAGGCTACTTGTGTGTACATATTGCTTCATTATGCCTCGTTTGTTGCTATATTTGAGTTCATTTAATTTCCTTTATGTCCTCTGTATTTAATGTTTACTTGCATGTAATATTCACTGCATTTCTGATTGTGTGACATGTTCCAGACCACAGCAAACGTTACCCAGCTTGCAAATTGGTTTTTATCTAGTCTGCACTTTGTCTGTGTTATTATCATTATTGGCTTTTATCTAGTTTGCACTTTGTCTGTGTTATTACTATTATCATTATTATCAACTCATTCTATTTTTTATTTTCCTATTTTAATGATGTTGGATCTGTGTTGTTGTTGTTGGGGACAAGTGTTGTAAATTAGCTTTGGCTACAAACACTGTGATGCATGCATCGGATAACTGTTTCAGATGTCTATGTTTTTTGTATCTGTCCCTATTTCAAATAAACCTCTATAATAATAAAGACTAATAAATCCATTAAAAGACAGCCTTGTCCTTTCACTTGGGCACACATCTACTGGTATACCTTTGGCAGTTTTAAGCCAGTAATTTCTAGTTATCTAACCTACTGAGACACTTAACGTGTTGCCTTCATTATAACACTTACATAAGGTTTTTAACTTTTTGCGGCTCTAGACAGATTTTTTTATTTTTTAGTTGGTCCAATATGGCTCTTTCAACATGTTGGGTTGCCGGCCCCTGGCATAGACCATCAACAAGCTTCTTTTGACGGACTCTTCAAAAGGTGACATTTTGTGCCAAATTCCTCCTCATGGACACACCCCCTTGCATCTTCACCACCACCCTGTCAGCCATGTTGTACTCTTAAGCTGCACACTTACAGTAGATACCGCAAGTCTATTGACAAAGTTAGAACTACATGCTACTTTTGAATAATAATGGCAGATTGTTGCACACGAGCAAGCCAGTTTGCCCCACAACTAGATGAAGAAAGATAATTTCAGAACTGTATAAGGCTTCTCAAAGGTTTGTCATTGGTCTATAAAGTTTCAAGTATACAGGCTTTTTACTAGCATAATGTCTGTCTCCGCATTTCAAACAAGTGTTGACATCTATGGGAGAATATAGCATTACTATACATGTATAGTAGTCAAACTACTAGGCCGATTAAGTCAATTCTACAACATTTAACGATTACAAGACTTACCGCTTCATTGGATGCACTGTTACCATAAATTGTGGTTAGTCTGTAATTAAATGTAGTTCTAGATATCCTTTTGTCATTGCACGTTAATACAATTGTGGGAAATCTGCCAGCTGCAAAGACATTTATGCTGGTTGAAAATTTATGTATACAAAAAAAGATTTCTCAATATGTTAGGTAAATCTTTCTGTACATGGTCTAACCGAGGAAATACCACTTTAGCCATTCAAACAGAGACTTCTCACTTCTTCAGATTACAGTATGAAACACTGCATTTCCCTCACTTGTGAGAATCCTGCATGTGGCTGAGGCATTTAAGACTATCTGAAGCAAGCTCAACCATCCACCAGGTATACAATACTGTATCATTTGTCACTTATCAGGTCAGTAGTGCAATCTTCACTCATGCTTAAAAGTGAAAGATGAGAAAAGAACTGTTAGCATGAAAATACTTAAGGTTGTCAGCAGGGATACCAAAGCAGATAGGACTCTTGCTCCCCCAAAAGCTGGACACACATTTTGTCTCTTGTGTAGTGACCTGAGCTGGTTAAGAGTATTTTTAGACTTCCGTGTATGACATATCTGCTAATGTAATCATGGCAAATCCCCAAGATACAAGTTTGTTGTGCATAAATACCCATTTCAGTTAGGGATGTCAGTCATTTTCTTTTTAAAATCAGATCACACCAATTAATGAGTTTGCTTGCATAAATACTTTTTGGCTACAAATGCAATTTAGTGGTCAAAATGTCAAAGGAACATTTAAAAGTTTACTGAACTGAAAGTCATTGATTTTCTAAAAACTTGGTGCCTTTCAGGATAGTAAGAATTGCAACAAAGCAAACAAGATTATGGATGTACATCAAGATAATCTACAGTAGTAAACACTCAAATTTAACTATTTAAATCTGCATTTAGTTTGTTTACCTCTTAAGGACATTGCTGATCATTTTTTGGTCCAATGCTCTCCAGAAAGAAATATAGCCAGTATTTGCAACTTGACAGTCTTGTTTGTGTAGTACAGTTAATTTATCCTTGCTGTAATTGTGCCTGTTGAGGGATTATGAAGGACTTTGTTGTTTACATGCGGTGGCTGTTTAGCAAAGTTTTATCTTGACTGAGGTACTTGTGTTAACATTGACACAGGTAAACCACCAGCGTATCATTCTCTGGTCGTCGATGTAGCATTCACGTTATCTGCGCCATCCTCAAGGGTTCGCTTTCAGGTTGTATTTTAGACTGTGCCGATGACAAGAATGTTTGTCGCTGCAATACCAACAAGTTACCCCAGGTTCATCTAAAGTTCTGTTTTGAAATTTGCCACATCTCATCGTGATCACAGACCGCGTGACAACGTGCACGTCTTAATGCTGATGAATCTTCACTTTTAAAACAGTAACGTGATTTTTTTTTTACCAATCAAGTGAATTAACGTTGACAGCTTTACTTTAAATACAAGATCAACATGGTTTCTAGGGGACACTTGGAATTCTCAGGGCCCCATAAAACTGCCCGTTCACCCAATGGTAAGCCTTTTAAAACCTTACTGATGGTGTTCTCACTACACCTGAAAGATGACGAGATCAGCCTCTGTGAGTTTGCGTTGCTCCTCAACGATGTCCGCCGACAGTTTTCCTTCCTCCCACGCCACTTTGGTGTCCTCGGCATAACAGAAGTGCTCAGGATTCTTGACCGCACCTAAAAAAAATTAATAAAAAAAAATTAAAAAAAAATAAAGACAGTGGTGATTACACAGTAGAGGCAAAGGCCACCAGTTTTATAGTCCATCCAGAGTAGTGATGGAATTGTATACAAAGAGGACTTCGCTGATTCACTTTGGTAAACATTTAGGTGACTGACAAACATGTTTAAAATAAGAAAAACATTGGTTCAACATGTTTTGCTTAATTGAAGCCATTTTGTAGAGACATAGGTAGGACTAATTGTCAATCAGGTGTACACATTAAACAAGAAGATATCTGCATTTAATATATGCTAGTGTGTCTTTCAAAAGACATCATTTAAGTTGTGTGGTATTAGTGCACATAGATATTTCACCATTGATGTCCTCAGCTGTTGCAGTGGCTTTAAACTTCATGGCATAAAGATCAGAAACTTGCACCGTGCAGTCCTGAGCAGTCAAAGCCTCCTCGGCGACATCTTTGGCCGCACAATTGAAGGAGCCTGGGCTCTGGTGGGCGTACACGATGAGCACTTTCTTTGCTGCCAACAAAAGAAAAGGAGAAGACACAACATTAGTGCAAGCAACAAGACACTGTACGAAGTGTGCAGGATACAACTTACTCATTTCTGAAGTCAGCACACAAATAAAGCACACAATGATGTTGTAGCTGAGGTACTAAATACAAACTAGGAGGTAGTTTTATACAGGAAGCCTCATGTGTTCATTGGTTTTCAAACAGGTGCCTGCTGTCAGCAATTAAGGCCATCAGCCAATCAGATGATTCTATGACTAGTGGCATTCAAACTTTTTTATATTGTGAAAAAAATTAAATGATTTTGATATTCTTGAACTATTTGTCCATAAACTTCATTAAACCAATCAAATGTGTAAGTAAATTATATACAATACTGATAGATATACATAGAAGACTAAATAAATAAATACAAAAATAGAGGACACTAAATGTATTTTTTACTTCTACAGTCCAACATGATCTTTTGAAACTGCAATCATAATGTATTATTTATAAACCGCTATCAAATAATTTCAAATAAATGTTGTTATTAAATTTTCCGTCTTTTGATTTTTTTTAAATTATGTCATCCACATTATTTATATTATCTAAATACTACATATATCAATCTGCAATTTCGACTAATCAATACAATCGTAAGATAATATTATGTATAATAAAAATACAATTAAAACATTTCAAGAGCACTATAAACATGAAATAATATGCACGCATAGTCACTTTTAAACTATTTTAATCCAATATAGTATATATAGATAGATAGATAGATAGATAGATAGATAGATAGATAGATAGATAGATAGATAGATAGATAGATAGATAGATAGATAGATAGATAGATAGATAGATAGATAGACATTAATAATAAGAATAAGAATAATAAAAGAATAATAAATGAAAATTGTAAAAAAATATATATATATATATATATATGTATGTATGCATATAGTACTGAGACATAGTTTCATCTACTTGCGAATACTACTCTAGTATTTATATTTTTTTGTTCATTGAGCCATTGTTTTGCTTCTAAATGCTTAATTTTGGCAAACCCTTTATAAAAAAAAAAAATGTTAAGAAAAAAAAAATGCAATACAGTGAAGCGACAAACTTGTGATCATAATGATATCTGCTATTGTTTTCCTTTTTTTTAAATCTCCAATTGTATTAGATTAACAAATAACAATTAACAAATAATTTTCTGCTTGACTGATTGATTGATTGATTGATTGATTGATTGATTGATTGATTGATTGAAACTTTTATTAGTAGATTGCAAAGGAAGAGAATACATTATATGAAACAGTACAGTTTACACAGTACAGTACATATTCCACACTAAATGGTAACACCCGAATAAGTTTTTCAACTTGTTTAAGTCGGGGTCCACGTTAATCAATTTATGGTACAATGTTTGTTTTTAAACGTTTTTTAAAAAACAGAAACAAGTGTAGATTTATTGTAATTTTTATTTCTTAAACATCGTCCTTGTATTTATTTTGTCATCTACAAGTCAGTTTTCTGTGATTATTCAAATCTAAAAATAAACACATGAATAACAGCAAATAATATATACATTTTATAAATCATAATTATTTATTATATTGTGCTAATACGATCAATACATTATAATAAATAAATCAGAATATAATAATGGCAATACGTTATTTCAAAATATGCCAAATATGATGAATTGTAGTTCGTAAATGGCCCACGTGCCCGACTTTGGACAACACTGTCCGAGATAGACGGATAAGGAAGCAGGAAGCCTCTAATTGTTTCTGCTTGTCAATGTGAAAAGAAAACATGTCAACTCCGTAGCCTCCGTTTGTTTTAATCACACGGTGAACTCACTGCTCAGATCTCTGCACAAGCGAAGATGATTATTAATTATATGTGGTTCTTTTACAGAGCATATTAAAGCCACATGGCTGCAGCCGGCCTCTGCTGTTGCATGGAAGACAGTTATCAAGTTGGAGGGTGCATCAAAGGCAAATACGAGCTGGCACACATCTGGTATGAAAAAATCCTTTGCATGTCAAATCCAGGCTGAAGCAACTGCTTCATATTAAAACAATGTTTGTTGGGGGAAAAAAGCTGTTGTTTATGAGGCCTACTTTTGGGGCTGTTGTTTTTGTTGTTACAACACACTCCAACATCACTCTTCACATTCCCTCACTGAGATCATGTGTTTTGCTCCAAGCTATGTTTTCACCACATGGTTAGAGGTTTTCATATGTTTAGCACAAAGTGTACACTGGAGGTGTTGTGTTGTGCGGTTTATTCATCCAGGATGAGATGAAAGACAAAGAAGAAAGTGGCCTGGAGGGGATCTGTTACCTGCAAACACAACTACATATGTCAAAGCCAATGCCTTTGGTAGAAAAGGGATTAAAAAGGGAACCCACTTCACTTCCTTGACTGGGCTTTGGTGAGGAGCTGAAATGTTGCCTATAGTGACACCATGTGGCCATTATAAAAACTACCATAAATAGCTGCTTTTTTGTTTCTATTTTATTTTATTGCAATATTTATGATTGCACGACATCATCATCATTATTATTATTATTGTTGTTGTTGTGGTTGTTGTTGTTGTTGTTATCATATTGTTATTATTATTATAATTGTAATGCAGTATTATTCAAATAAAACCTGTTGGGAAAAAAAACGTAAAAATGTTATGCAAGAGCTTAAAAAAGTTTTTAAAAAGGTTTTTAAAAAGCTTTGTATTACTTTATTCTCCTATACTATACTGAGTCTTTGATTTATTTTGTATAATTTCCCATTTTGTTTATTATTTGTGCACTTAAATTTTATTGAAGTTGTTCTTGATTTATTATATCAATTGACCACAGCTTCCTGTTAAAAAAAATTGCACACTGACAAACCGGTCTGTGTTTGGTAAGCACCTGTGCAGTTTATATTAAAATGATAAGAAGGAGACAAGTGTTGCTGGCCTTTCTTTTTCTTTCTGTATCAAAACATACCTTGATTTTGTGTGTACGTCACATTCAATCAATCAATCAATGTTTATTTATATAGCCCTAAATCACAGGTGTCTCAAAGGGCATTGCTTTGTAATACGCGTTTCTTGTTATTATTATTATCATTTCAAATTGTTCTAGTTTTCCACTGGCTACCTTTTAGCACACAGGCATAGTATTACAAAATGTTCATTTTAAGATATAAGACTTGTATTATTAGTATGCCTGATGCAATGCAAATAAAGCAGTTTTGACTAACAGGCCTATTTATTAGTATTGTTGTTGACATTTGCAAAATACATGTATATATTATAAAGAAGCAGTTGTCATTCATTATGTTGCCGTGCAGCTGTACATCACTGCATTTTCCAAACACAATAACAAACACGTTGGTAAATCATTTTATTTTATTTTATTTCATTTTGAGAGTTAGATATCTTCTCAATATAAAGTGTGCATGTAATATTTAAAGTATAACATATTTAAAAATAAGAAATTTATGTTTAAACTTATCTTTAACATATATTTTTATTTTAAATATTTTAAAAATATGTGTATTAAGGTTTTTTATTTTACTTAATTTTAACACATTTTTCTTTATCAGTGGGGGGGGAGAGAGAGAGAGAGAGAGAGAGAGAGAGAGAGAGAGAGAGAGAGAGAGAGAGAGAGAGAGAGAGAGAGAGAGAGAGAGAGAGAGAGAGAGAGAGAGAGAGAGAGAGAGAGATTTCCATTACGCCAATTATTCATCCATTTTCTACCGCTTGTCCTGTTCGGGATCGCGGGGGATGCTGGAGCCTATCTCAGCTGCATTCGGGTTTAAGGCGGGGTACACCCTGGACAAGTCGCCACCTCTATGCCAATTATCATTTGTACTAAATTAATTTTATTTTTAATTGTATGTGTTTATTCTATCTTGTTTTATTTGTGTCAAAAAGAGAAGTCATGGCCTTTTTCCCAAATCAGTGCATGTGTTTCGGTACATGTTGTTGCTACGGTGACTCGTGTTATGGCTATTTGTTCATAGGGCGAATAAACATAAACCAAACAACAACCTTTGAAAGCTAAATGTCGCATGTAAACAGAGCATTAGCATTCACTTTAAGACTGCATGTCTTCCATTAAAGGGCATGTGAGTCATAAAAATGGTAAATAATCTGTCTTTTTGAATTGGTCCCTATTAGGTAACAACACTTTTTCTAACAGATGTGGCAGTTTCATCTCTTCACATTGCTGGTGTGTGTTTGTATCTGAGAGTGACAGAAAGAAAAGCTCCGATTTGCTGAGATATAAATCTTTTGTGTCATATATTTAAATTGGGATTGATGGTCTTTTTCTAGGGGGGAAATAGTGTCTTATAGTCAAAAGAGTAACATTATTATTTCTGAGTGTTTTATTTGACAACAAATAGAAAACACACAATGGAAGAATGGTATTTTTGAATCACGTCATACTAATAAATCAAATAATCGTCCACTTTAATGAGTAAACAGGTACCAAATTCGGTACTTTTAAAGGCGTCTACCGAATTCCGTGGGTACTACCAGGTATCAATTCAAGTAAAATCAAACGGTGCCATATTTCGATACCTTTTTTGTACGTGACGTCGCGTACGGTTGCAGACTCGTCACCGTTTGCAGACTAAACACAGTAATGTTGCATTTTTTAACACCAACAAAGCAAATATGCTTGGTAGAAAACACTGGAACTTTAAGTAGTGGTCCACTCTTCCAAAATTTGCTAGCTTGATGCTATTTTACATTGGATTTGCCATATACAGGCTACTGTTAGTATTAGAAATTTTACATGGCGATTTCAACACCTCCAAATTTGGTAAGGAAAACTACAACTAAGATGGATGTTACAATCAAACAGCTGTTGTGTAATAAGCATAATACTTACAGTATTACCACTCTGTAGGGTGCAACATAACACATTCAGCTTCCTGGAAAAAGTAACTTTCTATTTAGACAGCATACCATAAATAGACCACTGTCCTCTAATATTTTGGAAGTGCAACTGCATTGCAAATTACACTCAAATCTAATAAGAAAACACAACTGGACAGCAGTAAACATAATCAGCTCATTTTTAAATTTGACATGAAAAAATAAAATGTTATTATCATACAATTAACATTATTAATGCACACAAAAGTATAAAAAATGAGTATTGTTGAGTACCAGTATCGATTCCCAGGTGCCATAATTGGTACCGTAATGGTCCAAATGTGAACGGTACCCATCCCTAACCATAATAGACACCACACCTCAAATTGATGCCTCTGCTTTTTTACTCCCATAAATAAAAATAGTATACAAAAATAATGAACACAGTTAGCTCTAGTGAGTATTACAATGACAACAGACGTCTTTACCGTCACGCACGCAGACATGGCATCTGTAAAGCTGACATACACTCTGGAGTTTGAAGGTAAGCGAGGAGTTGGACACAAAGGTTTTGCGGTAGATTGAAAGAAAAACAAACCGAGTAGTCAATATTGCAATTTAAAATGCTACTAAATACTAATTCAGAATATTCAAATGCATCTTAATTGTAAGTGTGTGGAAAAGTTACTTAACACATGTATAAAAAATGATTGCCAAAACTAAAATGAAGTCTCCCCTTTAGAAAATTGCCATGCTCTCAAATAGACGACTGGTACTCTCTGCAGTTGAGTAACTGATTAGACTACAGTATGAAGAAATGTGCTGTATAAATACCAATATACAAAACCCAAACCAGAGAAGTTGGCAAGTTGTGTAAATCATAAATAAAAACAGAATACAATGGTTTGCAAATTCTTTTCAACTCATATTCAATTGAATAGACTGCAAAGACAATATATTTAATGTTCGAACTGAGAAACTTTATTTTTTGGGGGGGGAAATAATCATAAACTTAGAATATAATGGCAGCAACACATTGCAAAAAAGTTGGCACAGGGGCATTTTTACCACTGTGTTACATGGCCTTTCCTTTTAAGAATACTCAGTAAACGTTTAGGAACTGAGGAGAACAATTTTTGAAGCTTTTCAGGTGGAATTCTTTCCCATTCTTGCTTGATGTACAGCTTAAGTTGTTCAACAGTTCGGGGTCTCCGTTGTGGTATTTTAGGCTTCATAATGCGCCACACATTTTTAAAGGGAGACAGGTCTGGACTACAGACAGGCCAGTCTAGTACCTGCACTCTTTTACTATGAAGCCACCGTGTTGTAACACGTGGCTTGGCATTGTCTTGCTGAAATAAGCAGGGGCGTCCATGATAAAGTTGCTTGGACGGATTTGGTTTTGCATAATAGAGTTTTAACTTTCACTTACAGATGTAGCGACAAACTGTAGTTACTGACAGTGGTTTTCTGAAGTGTTCCTGAGCCCATGTGGTGATATCCTTTACACACTGATGTCGATTTTTGTTGCAGGCTTTGGTTTTGCATAATAGAGTTTTAACTTTCACTTACAGATGTAGCGACGAACTGTAGTTACTGACAGGGGTTTTCTGAAGTGTTCCTGAGCCCATGTGGTAATATCCTTTACACACTGATATTGATTTTTGTTGCAGTACCGCCTGAGGGATTGAAGGTCATGGGCATGCAATGTTGGTTTTCAGCCTTGCTGCTTACCTGCAGTGATTTCTCCAGATTCTCTGAACCTTTTGATGATATAACGGACCGTAGATGGTGAAATCCCTAAATTCCTTGCAATAGCTCGTTGAGAAATGTTGTTCTTAAAATGTCAGACAATTTGCTCAGGCATTTGTTCACAAAGTGGTGACCCTCGCCCCATCCTTGTTTGTGAATGACTGAGCATTTCGCGGAAGCTGCTTTAATACCCGATCATGGCACCCACCGGTTTCCAATTAACCTGTTTACCTGTGGGAAGTTCCAAATAAGTGTTTGATGAGCATTCATCAACTTTCTCTGTCTTTTTTGCCAATTGTGCCAGCTTTTCTGAAACATGTTGCAGGCATCAAATACCGAATGTGCTAATATTTGCAAAAAATAACAATGTTTTCCAGTTCGAACGTTAAGTATCTTGTCTTTGCAGTCTATTCAGTTGAATATAAGTTGAAAAGGGTTTGCAAATCATTGTATTCTGTTTTTATTTATAATTTACACAACGTGCCAATTTCACTGGTTTTGGGTTTTGTAGATGTCTACAGTACCAGACGTTTGGAGACATTGTTATGGTATTTAATGAGAACTTTTGACCGTCACTGTAAAATATGTGACATGCAACACAAAACAATAACACATAATGTTACCATGCAGGTAACATGTTTGACACAAAGACAGGAAAGATGGTGGCTTGCATTTCCATCCCTTCCTCCCGCTCTTTCCTCACATGCAATGAATCAAGCCCTTACACGTTTGTCAGCTGCGTGAGCCTTTCCACAGCCCCCAAAAAAAAAAGATATTTCAGACAAAGAAGTGATGAAGTGATGTTCACTGAACTGAAACACTCAAGTTTCATTGTCAGCGCTGAACTTCGTCCTTCCAAAGTCCAACCTCAGCTTGGACTGCAAGACACGCTTGAGCGCTTCACAAGCCAACGAAAGTGAGAGTTACACAGCAAGGAGGAAATGCTACTGTAAGTAATTCTCCTGTCTGAATCTGGTCTACACACACAGATTGAACAGAGCTTTGGTACCAGCCAGGTCTACTAGTCATGAAGTGCACATTACCTTTTGTAAGCAAGCACAACACGACAAGACAATAAATGCAAATGCTAAACACTAACAGATGTCTTCAAGTGACCATTTTAGCCTTACACACAACAAGCAACTACCCTAGTGGTGTTCTGGCTGGTCCACCAATATTGTAGCCCGCGAAAGCAAAGAATCTGGGGTCACTACAGCAACAACAGAGATGCTTTTTTATCCTTTTTTTTTTTTTTTTTTATTGCAAGCCAGTGTGCCATGTAAATCATTTTGAAGCTCATTGTTTAAGATACAAATCATACAATTGTTACATAGTGTGGCTTAAATTTAAGTACACATGCTTTAATTAAAGTACACTATGAAAAAAAATACATGGAAAAAAATAACATTTTTTTTATAGGCAAGTCGTATTTTTGAGGCAACAAACAACAGGTAGCCTGAGAGGTGTCCTGGCTGGTCCACGAATAGAGTGAAGTGAAGTGTTTTCCCCTAATACAGGGGTCCCCAAACCTTTTGAGTCGGGAGCCGCATTGGGATAAAACAATTTGGCCCAGGGCCAGGCTGTACACGGTATATACAGTATATATATACAGTAGCGATCAAAAGTTGACATACACTTGTAAAGAACATAATGTCATGGCTGTCTTGAGTTTTCAATCATTTCTACAACTCTTATTTTTTTGTGATAGAGTGATTGGAGCACATACTTGTTGGTCACAAAAAACAGCTACATTTTTGTTTCATCTGACCACAGAACTTTCCTCCAGAAGGTCTTATATTTGTCCATGTGATGTCAGATGAAACAAAAATTGAGCTGTTTGGCCACAATACCAAGCAATATGTTTGGAGGAGAAAAGGTGAGGCTTTAATCCCAGGAACAGCATACCTATCGTCAAGCATATTATGCTGTGGGCCTGTTTTGCTGCCAATGGAACTGGTGCTTTACAGAGAGTAAATGGGACAATGAAAAAGGAGGATTACCTCCAAATTTTTCGGGACAACCTAAAATCATCAGGTTGGTTCTTGGGCACAGTTGGGTGTTCCAACAGGACAATGACCCCAAACACACGTCAAAAGTGGTAAAGGAATGGCTAAATCAGGCTACAATTAAGGTTTTGGAATGGCCTTCCAAAAGTCCTGACTTAAACGTGTGGACAATGCTGAAGAAACAAGTCCATGTAAAAAAAAAAAAAGAAATTTAGCTGAACTGCACCAATTTTGTCAAGAGGAGTGGTCAAAAACTCAACCGACAGCTTGCCAGAAGCTTGTGGATGGCTACCAAAAGCGCCTTATTGCAGTGAAACTTGCCAAGGGACATGTAACCAAATATTAACATTGCTGTATGTTATATACTTTGGACCCAGCAGATTTGGTCACATTTTCAGTAGACCCATAATAAATTCATAAAAGAACTAAACTTCATGAATGTTTTTTGTGACCAACATGTTTGTGACCAATCATTCTATCATAAAAAAATAAGAGTTGTAGAAATGATTGGAAACTCAAGACAGCCATGACAATATGTTCTTTACAAGTGTATGTCAACTTTTGATCGCGACTGTATGTATATATATATATATATATATATATATATATATATATATATATATATATATATATATATATATATATATATATATATATATATATAGTCCTTGGCACTAATTGACTGAAAGAGCGCGCACTTGCCGCTCGCTCGCCCGTCACTGCGGCACAAGCGCGATGATGTCACGTTATCGATGGGGAAATGCATTTTTAGACAACATGATTTGCTTGAGCGGCTAGGAGACACCGAGAGTAACAAGCGGTAGAAAATGGATTAGAAAGGACAGATTAAAAAAAATGATAACAAAAAAAAAGTTAAAAAAAGGAGAAACATTTTTTTTTACTTCGGACTTCCGGCGGGCCTGATTTTGGACCCTGGCGAGCCGTATCCGGCCCGTAGGCCGTATTTTGGGGACAACTGCCCTAATTGCTCAGTATACTGTACCAACTGATCTAAGGTCACCGTGGCATCAAAAAATATGTCAAATTCCTCTTTTTTCACAAGTCAGTTTGCCATGCAAATCCTGTTGACGCTCATAGATTCAAGTACAATTGTCACATAGTGCGGCTTTAAGTTAAAGCAGTCTACTGCAATAAATAGAAATAGAAAAATGGCGTGCTTCCAAATGGCCTTTTTTGAGGCAACAAAAAACAACAACAAGCAACATGAGAGGTGCCAAGGTTGGTTCACCAATATGGTAGCTCACCACAACAGATAATATAAGATCACTGTGGCAACAGCAATGCTGCTAATTTCCCTTATTTATTTATTTTACAAGCCAGTGTGCCACATAAATCATTTTAAAGCTCAAAAGTTAAGGTACATTTTTTGCATAGTTTGGCTTTTAATTTAAGTAAAAAAAAACAATAGATGGAAATGAATATCTTATTACTAAAGGCACATCTTGTTTTGAGGCAAATAACAACAACAACAACAAGCAACATGAGAGGTGTCCTGGCTGGTCCACTAATACAGCCACTTAGGTTTTTACCCTAATAGCTCACTATACAAAGTGATCTAAGGTCACCATGGCATCAAAAAAGATGAGAAATTCCGCTCTTTTTCACAAGTCAGTGTGTCATGCAAATTATTTTGACGCTCATAGATTGAAGTACAAGTGTTAGATAGAGTGGCTTTATTTCATGCAGCCTATTGCAATATTAATAGTGGAAAAAGAAAATGAATTGAACGGCTTATTTAACAAAGGGCTTTTTTAAGGAAACAAACAACAACAA
Source organism: Entelurus aequoreus (assembly GCF_033978785.1). Taxonomy (NCBI): domain Eukaryota; kingdom Metazoa; phylum Chordata; class Actinopteri; order Syngnathiformes; family Syngnathidae; genus Entelurus; species Entelurus aequoreus. Next base: position 15,916,271 of record NC_084744.1, on the reverse strand, counting down.
GCAAATTGAGAGGTGTCCTGGCTGGTCCACCAATCTTATAACTCACTACAATAAAACAGATGATATAAGATCACCAAGGCAACAGCAATGATGCTAATGCTCCTTTTTTTTTTTTTTTTTACAAGACAGTGTGCTCGCAAATGATTGTAAACCTCTTAGTTAAGTACAAGTAATTATTCAATAGTGTAGCTTTATTAGAGCACCCTTTTGCATTCAAGCCTTTTTTTTTTTTTTACATATGCTATGGCCTATGTCTTATATGTGAATTAAAAAAAGAATGCATTTTATATAATCCAAAAATGTACTTAATACAATTCAATTATATATATATATATATATATATATATATATATATATATATATATATATATATATATATATATATATATATATATATATATATATATATATACAGTGGGGCAAAAAAGTATTTAGTCAGCCACCCATTGATTGTCAATGGGTGGCTGACTAAATACTTTTTTACATTGATTGTCAATGGGTGGCTGACTAAATACTTTTTTGGCCCACTGTATATATATATATATATATATATATATATATATATATATATATATATATATATATATATATACACATACATATTTATACACACACACACATATACACATACATATTTATACACACACACACACATTATATATATATATATATATATATATATATATATATATATATATATATATATATATATATATATATATATATATATATATATATATATATATATACATATATATATATATATATATATATATATATATATATATATATATATATATATATATATATATATATATATATATATATACCCACAGTGTATATATACATGTATAAAAAAATATTGAAAAATATAATATGTAACGAATGTCTTCCCCACCAGTGCTGTGAAGATGAGGGATTAGATTTCAGTAAACAAAAAAAGCTAACATTATAAGAGGAAACTGACCAAATTCAAATTAATTTTGATAGCAACAGATACAATAAATAAGTCCACGGTGTTATTTACACCACAATATGGAAGTATGTTATCTCCGTGATCACCTTATTCAGCAGCTGACACAATGCAAGGATGAAGAGGAAGATGTGGGGCTGTGTTTGTAAACAGATGGTGTCCAGACTGACGAAGAGGAGGGCTTAGACCTCAGGAGAGGAGGAAGACGAGACAACAAAAGAGGAAATTAATGAATTGTTCTTGGTTCAATGTAAATTTGGCAACATGACAACTTTCCCAATCAAGTACATAGAAAGAAATATCATATTTTAGTAGCATTCAATCAGTCTTTGCAGGGCTTGAAATTTACTGCATGATAATCCTTTCAATGTTTATATAAGCCTTATATGGGCTTTGCCTCTGTATAACAGATTTTTTAAAAAAACGTGTGTTCAGTGAGGCCACAAGAGGGCGCCACAGTTCCTTCACATTCCTGCCTGGTTCCAAAACATGGCTTGTGTTATGCATAAAATACAACGTCTATCTGTATTACAGGTTAGACAGCATGACATCAGTTTTATACTGATGTATAATAGATTTAAATAAGGCGATTCATTTAGGTCACATTCTCAGTCCAACCAGTCTAAGGAATCCTAAAGAGAGCAATGTTACTTTGTGGACTGGGCCTCAAACATGGAGGACTGCCAGGTAGACCTCAGACATCATGGTCTTCAACAAGCTGCTTGTGGAGCCGAAAAAATATGTCCCAAAAATATCTTGAAGTTTATGATCTGTTATATCTCTCAAACCGTGCACCTACGAGACGCTTATGTTTTTACCATGAAAAACAGATCAAAACTGTGTTGTTGCAGACGATGACAACGCCATGGAGCCGGATATTGCCAACATTAAAAAGCAGGTTTTAAAAGACAGCATTAAGTTTTGGCATACAGAAGAATTGCAATAAATCTATAAAATATGTTGATTTCCGAAGTTAAATTCCGACTCAGAGACAAATCGAAGGCCTAAGAAAGTTTTTTAAATTAAAGCACAAACCAGTAGTTTGTAATGTTGAACATTTGGACACTATTTAAAATCCATCCATCCATCCATTTTCCTCCGCTTATCCGAGGTCGGGTCGCGGGGGCAGCAGCCTAAGCAGAGAAGCCCATACATCCCTCTTCCCAGCCACTTCGTCCAGCTCCTCCCGGGGGATCCCGAGGCGTTCCCAGGCCAGCCGGGAGACATAGTCTTCTTAACGTGTCCTGGGTCTTCCCTGTGGCCTCCTACGGGTTGGACATGCCCTAAACACCTCCCTCGGGAGGCGTTCGGTTGGCATCCTGACCAGATGCCCGAACCACCTCATCTGGCTCCTCTTGATGTGGAGGAGCGGCGGCTTTATTTTGAGCTCCTCCCGGATGACCGGGCTTCTCACCCTATCTCTAAGGGAGAGCCCCGCCACCCGGCGGAGGAAACCCATTTCGGCCGCTTGTACCCGTGATCTTCTCCTTTTGGTCATAACCCAAAGCGCATGACCATAAGTGAGGATGTGAACGTAGATCGACCGGTAAATTGAGAGCTTTGCCTTCCGGCTCAGCTCCTTCTTCACCACAACGGATGGATACAGCGTCCGCATTACTGAAGACGCCGCACCTGTCTCACGATCCACTCTTCCCTCACTCGTGAACAAGACTTCGAGGTACCTGAACACATCCAATATTCAAAATCGTATTATTAATTGTTTTTTTTAATTTATTTTATGTTGTATTCATTACTTTGTTATAGAAATATTCAAGTTCTATTTATATTATTTAAATGATCAGTTATATCGTACATCGTATATCGTACTTTTTTTGCTATATAAGTATTAAAGGCCTACTGAAATGAATTTTGTCCCAGTTCTCTACAGGCGTCTGTGTATCGAAGTCAAAAGTCCTCCTGGTTAGAGTCTCTGTTATCCGAGTTCTTCCATCTTGACTGCATCTTTCGGGAATGTAAACAAAGACGCGCCAGCTGTGTACTGTTGTTGCTGACTTCATTCGAAAAATACGTCCGTTTCGCACCGACAACTTTCTTCTTTGCTTGCTCAGCTTCTTTCTCCATAATGCAATGAACATAATTGCAACAGATTCACGAACACAGATGTCCAGAATACTGTGGAATTATGAAATGAAAACAGAGATTTTTCGTATTGGCTTCAATGTGGAAGGCATACCCGTGTTCCCCGGGCTACGTCACGCGCATACGTCATCCTCAGAGGCGTTTCGAACCGGAAGTTTAGCGGCAAATTTAAAATGTCACTTTATAAGTTAACCCGGCCGTATTGGCATGTGATATAATGTTAAGATTTCATCATTGATATATAAACTATCAGACTGCGTGGTCGGTAGTAGTGGGTTTCAGTAGGCCTTTACGAAATACATTCTTGAAATAATTCACTATATATATATATATATATATATATATATATATATATATATATATATATATATATATATATATATATATATATATACACATATATGTATATACACTGTATATAAGTTAAAGTTGAAGTACCAATGATTGTCAAACACACACGAGGTGTGGCAAAATTATTCTCTGCATTTGACCCATCACCCTTGATCACCCCCTGGGAGGTGAGGGGAGCAGTGAGCAGCAGCAGTGGCCGAACCCGGGAATAATTTTTGGTGATTTAACCGCCAATTCCAACCCTTGATGCTGAGTGCCAAGCAGGGAGGTAATGGGTCCCATTTGGCTAGTCTTTGGTTTGACTCGGCCGGGGTTTGAACTCACAACCTACCGATCTCAGGGCGGACACACACACACATATATATATATATATATATATATATATATATATATATATATATATATATATATATATATATATATATATATATATATATATATATATATATATATATATATATATATATATATATACATATATATATATATATATATATATATATATATATATATATATATATATATATATATATATATATATATATATATATATATATAATTTTATTATTACATTTCTCATTTTTTAGCATTATTTAATTCTTTTGTTAGATTTTATAACATTCTACGATAAAATTAAAAAAATACTTTCTTAAAATACCTACTTCTGTATATGTAGTGCATCTATAGAATATAATCACTTGTATTTCACTTTTTGAATTGCACTATAATTATACTTTTGTTTATAAAACTACAGTGTATTTTTATGTGTAAGATATTAAAATGTATTGATATGTGCCATATACATCCCTCCATCCATTTTCTACCGCTTGTCCCTCTCGGGTTCGGCAATCTAACCTCAAATGTGAGACTAATATGTGATATAAAGTCCATCCATCCATCCATCCATTTTCTACCGCTTGTCCCTCTCGGGTTCGGCAATCTAGCCTCAAATGTGAGACTAGTATGGGATATAAAGTCATTACATACAAAGTCAGACATGTCAAGCCTTTTTGCCGTGATTTGGTGATCATGGCTTCCAGTTTTGGAAAACCCCACATTTTTTGAGACTTGCAATTCAAGGTTTGTATAATCTGTAAATCGAAATCATTAAAAATGATATCAAAATAAGGCCTATCTTGAGTTGCATGTTATGAGCCTATGTCTTAAATTAGTTTAATCTTTTAAAAATAATTGCTGCAATAAAGGACCCTTCGCACCATATTAAAATTTTTGGAGTGTCACCTGTATGTACGTATACCACAACCACATTCAATTAAAACACATAAAGTATGTTTAGCTCATACTTTACAGAGAACAAAAAACAAGTCATTCATTCTATATGCAGGAGCAATCCTGCTGTTTTTAGAAAATCTTTTGCAAAAATAAAAGATCCTCTGTATGCCTTGATCGTTCTTTTGTCTGTATGACTGTTAAGAAATGTAAAATGTTTCCGAAAACATTGCCTAAACTAAAGTTATAGACTAATTCAAATTCCAGTATTATTTATGGTGAAATTTGTTGCCAATACTAACAAATTATGTTTTTAGACTTAGACTTAGAAAAAAAAAAAAAAGACTTAGACTTCCTTTTATTGTCATTCAAATTTGAACTTAACAGTAGAGATAAGAACGAAATGCAGTTGCATTAGCCCGTTGTAAACATGCAGGATAAAAGAGCAATAAGGTGCAGATATAAATAGATTTAAAATGTAAAATAGAAAACATTTGGCAATGTGGTTGCATTATTTAGCTCCAAGAAAGTCAGACAAGATAATCAGACCTGGTTTGTTGTCCTCCATTGAGCGGTTCTGTCAAATGACGGTCACTCATTTTGGGGTGGGGGTGTTCTGCCCGTGGAGGGAGGCAGGTGTTCCTCCCGATGACATGCATCCATCTATATCTCCTCTCTGGAGACACACACACATAAACACAGATGTACCTGCGATTCAGATGAGCCAAAATGGCCACCCAGCATGTAGAAAAGCACCACCTGACACACATTTTACTTTCTTTTTTTGGTTTAAAGATAGTCCTTTTATCTTCTATGAAGCTGTGAGCTCCTAGTTGACCTCCTCCATTAGTCACAGGCGGCCTGCGCTCCTCCTCATGTCCCTTTATGTGCGTCTCTGCTGTGTAATGTGGCCCCTGGGGGGGCTGTATAGACATTATTCATGTCCACCGCAGCAGCAGCAGCAGAAGAAGTCGTAGTAACACTACACGCTTTGTGTACACCGAGCACAAAGGCAAGGGCTTGCTAGCACGTCAGGAATGACCGTAAATAGAACAAAGGAGGTGACGGAGCATCGAGCGACTGATTAAGTTCAATAATATCAGTCATTCTGGGTCAATTAAAAGTATTGCTTATTTTGTTCTGAGCAGCCAGACCCTTTCTGGTTCTAGGGTTATCGTCACCTCCTGTACCACATCACTTGCACCCTTTGGTGTTGGCGTCACAAAAATACACTAAAATAACGAACATGCTAAATTAGTCTACTCATGAGATTTGTTTGACTTTCACATTTCCAATCATACTACTTAGAATGTAAGAATATTGAGAGAGCTCTATTTAACTATTCAAACGTAGCATTTTTTTTTAAAATTCCAATCGCAATTTTTGTGTCTAAACTGCAACCTTAGAAAAACCTTATCATACTTGTCAACATTTGCATTTGAAAATAAGAGCACTAATCAGGAAAATAGGGCGAGATTCTGGTCTTTCCACCAACATGTCTACCAGTTCCACTAGTTTTTCATGGAAGTTAAAATCCTAGAAAAATACACTACAGAAATAATGCATGAAATCATGAGGGTGGTGGGAATAAAGGGTACACAATAGTTAATAATCATTGACGTTTTTAGAAATGTGCTTCTAAATTATGTAATATCATTATTATTACTATTATAACTATTATTATTATAAACTAAAATCATAATCTACTAATTTGACTTTTATTGTAAAGTGTCTGAGTTTTTATAAAAGTGCTTCTAAATAAAATGTGTTATTATTATTATGATCATTTTGTTAAAGCAGCTCAAATAGTGATGAAAAAACGTATAATAAATGTAGACTAAAATACAGGATGCAGACGAACAGATGTTTTTTATACAAAATGCGAGTTGTGCATACCACGGCTGTCCTGATATCAGGTGACAGTTCGATATCAGCAACAACAAAAAAAGTATCAAAATTATATTGTCTTGCATCTAAAATCTCTCCAATATAAGCCCCGATACAAGCAGTCCTGCAGCGCGTTTACTTGTGCTAAGCTGGAGAGACAGTTAACATGTACAAACCCCAAAACCAGTGAAGTTGGCACGTTGTGTAAATCGTAAATAAAAAACAGAATACAATGATTTGCAAATCCTTTTAAACTTATATTCAATTTAGACTGCAAAGACAAGATACTTAACGTTTGAACTTGTAAACTTTGTTATTTTTTGCAAATATTAGCTAATTTGGAATTTCATGCCTGCAAAATGTTTCAGAAAAGTTGGCACAAGTGGCAAAAAAGAGGAATGCTCATCAAACACTTATTTGGAACATCCCACAGTTGAACAGGCTAATTGGGAACAGGTGGGTGCCATGATTGGGTATAAAACCAGCTTCCATGACATGCTCAGTCATTCAAAAACAAGGATGGGGCGAGGTTCACCACTTTGTGAACAAATGCATGAGCAAATTGTCCAACAGTTTAAGAACAACATTTCTCAACAAGCTATGGCAAGGAATTTAGGGATTTCAACATCTATGGTCCGTAATATCATCAAAAGGTTCAGAGAATCTGGAGAAATCACTGCACGCAAGCAGCAAGGTTGTGACCTTCGATCCCTCAGGCGGTACTGCATCAACAAGCGACATCAGTGTGTAAAGGATATCACCACATGGGCTCAGGAACACTTCAGAAAACCACTATCAGTAACTACAGTTGGTCGCTACATCTGTAAGTGCAAATTAAAACTCTACTATGCAAAACCAAAGCCATTCATCAACAACACCCAGAAACGCCGCCGGCTTCGCTGGGTCCGAGTTCATCTAAGATGGACTGATGCAAAGTGGAAAAGTGTTCTGTGGTCTGACAAGTCCACATTTCAAATTGTTTTTGGAAACTGTGGACGTTGTGTCCTCCGGAACAAACAGGAAAAGAACCATCCGGACTAAGTTCAAAAGCCAGCATATGTGATGGTATGGGGGTGTATTATTGCCCAAGGCATGGGTAACCTACACATCTGTGAAGGCACCATTAATGCTGAAAGGTACATACAGGTTTTGGAGCAACATATGTTGCCATCCAATCAATGTCTTTTTCATGGACGCCCCTGCTTATTTCAGCAAGACAAAGCCAAGCCATATTCTGCACGTGTTACAACAGCGTGGCTTCATAGTAAAAGAGTATGGGTACTAGACTGGCCTGCCTGTCTATTGATTGACTTCAAAAGTCAATCAATAACACATTTTAACAGTATCTCTTAAACAATATTCAACGTTATTCAGTGAGTTAACTTCAATATTGATGAAAAACGATACAAACCAGCTTAAAAACAGACCGTCATATAGGAAACAGCTACACCACTTGCATTCGAAATAAACTCAAACTCAACCAAAATCAACATTCCAAAAGTAAAGTGTGCTTCAAAAGTCAATCAATACCACATCTTAACAGTGTCTCTTAATTAATTTCAGACGTTACTCAGTGAGCTAACATCAATATTGTTGAAAAATCATTACAAACCAGCTTAAAAATAGGCCGCCATATTGGAAACAGCTGCACCACTTGCATTCGAAATAAACTCAAACTCAACATTCCAAATGTAAAGTGTGCTTCAAAAGTCAATCAATACCACATCTTAACTGTGTCTCAGACAATATTCGACGTTACTCAGTGAGTTAACTTATATATTGTTGAAAAATCGATACAAACCAGCTTAAAAATAGGTCGCCATATTGGAAACAGCTGCACCACCTGCATTCGAAATAAACTCAAACTCAACATTCCAAATGTAAAGTGTGCTTCAAAAGTCAATCAATGACACATCTTAACAGTGTCTCTTAAACAATATGACGTTACTCAGTGAGCTAACGTCAATATTGTTAAAAATCGATACGAACCAGCTTAGAAATAGGCCGTTAATTGGAAACAGCTGTACTACTTGCATTCGAAATAAATTTAAATGTAACATTCCAAAAGTAAAGTGAGTTTCAAAAGTCAATCAATACCACATCTTAACAGTATCTCTTAATTAATTTCAGACGTTACTCAGTGAGATAACGTCAATATTGTTGAAAAATCATTACAAACCAGCTTAAAAATAGGCCGCCATAATGGAAACAGCTGCACCACTTGCATTCGAAATAAACCCAAATGTAACATTCCAAAAGTAAAGTGAGCTTCAAAAGTCAATTAATACCACATCTTAACTGTCTCAGACAATATTTGACGTTACTCAGTGAGTTAACTTCAATATTGTTGAAAAATCGATACAAACCAGCTTAAAAATAGGTCGCCATATTGGAAACAGCTGCACCACTTGCATTCAAAATAAACTCAAACTCAACATTCCAAAAGAAAAGTGTGCTTCAAAAGTCAATCAATACCACATCTTAAAAGTGTCTCTTAAACAATATGACGTTACTCAGTGAGCTAACGTCAATATTGTTGAAAAATCGATACAAACCAGCTTAAAAATAGGCCGCCATATTGGAAACAGCTGCACCACTTGCATTCGAAACAAACTCAAATGTAACATTCCAAAATTAAAGTGAGCTTCAAAAGTCAAACAATAACACATCTTAACAGTGTCTCTTAAACAATATTCGACGTTATTCAGTGAGTTAACTTCAATATTGATGAAAAATCAATACAACCCATCTTAAAAATAGGCCGCCATATTGGAAACAGCTGCACCACTTGCATTCAAAATAAACTCAAACTCAACCAAAATCAACATTCCAAAAGTAAAGTGTGCTTCAAAAGTCAATCAATACCACATCTTGACAGTGTCTCTTAAAAAATATTTGACGTTAGTCAGTTAACGTCAATATTGTTCAAAAATCGATACAAACCAGCTTAAAAATAGGCTGCCATGTTGGAAACAACTGCACCACTTGCATTCGAAATAAACTCAAACTCAACATTCCAAAAGTAAAGTTTGCTTCAAAAGTCAATCAATAACACATCTTGACAGTGTCTCTTAAAAAATATTTGACGTTAGTCAGTTAACGTCAATATTGTTGAAAAATCGATACAAACCATCTTAAAAATAGGCCGCCATATTGGAAACAGCTGCACCACTTGCATTCGAAATAAACTCAAATGTAACATTCCAAAAGTAAAGTGTGCTTCAAAAGTCAATCAATAACACATCTTAACAATGTCTCTTAAACAATGTCTGACGTTATTCAGTGAGTTAACTTCAATATTGTTGAAAAGTCGATACAAACCAGCTTAAAAATAGGCCGCCATATTGGAAACAGCTGCACCACTTGCATTCGAAATAAACTCAAACTCAATATTCCGAAAGTAAAGTGTGCTTCAAAAGTCAATCAATAACACATCTGAACTGTGTCTTAGACAATATTCGACGTTACTCAGTGAGTTAACTTCAATATTGTTGAAAAATCGATACAAACCAGCTTAAAAATAGGCCGCCATATTGGAAACAGCTGCACCACTTGCATTCGAAATAAACTCAAACTCAACATTCCAAAAGTAAAGTTTGCTTCAAAAGTCAATCAATAACACATCTTAACAATGTCTCTTAAACAATGTCTGACGTTATTCAGTGAGTTAACTTCAATATTGTTGAAAAGTCGATACAAACCACCTTAAAAATAGGCCGCCATATTGGAAACAGCTGCACCACTTGCATTCGAAATCAACTCAAACTCAACATTCCGAAAGTAAAGTGTGCTTCAAAAGTCAATCAATAACACATCTTAACTGTGTCTCAGACAATATTCGACGTTACTCAGTGAGTTAACTTCAATATTGTTGAAAAATCGATACAAACCAGCTTAAAAATAGGCCGCCATATTGGAAACAGCTGCACCACTTGCATTCGAAATAAACTCAAACTCAACATTCCAAAAGTAAAGTTTGCTTCAAAAGTCAATCAATAACACATCTTAACAATGTCTCTTAAACAATGTCTGACGTTATTCAGTGAGTTAACTTCAATATTGTTGAAAAGTCGATACAAACCAGCTTAAAAATAGGCCGCCATATTGGAAACAGCTGCACCACTTGCATTCGAAATCAACTCAAACTCAACATTCCGAAAGTAAAGTGTGCTTCAAAAGTCAAACAATAACACATCTGAACTGTGTCTCAGACAATATTCGACGTTACTCAGTGAGTTAACTTCAATATTGTTGAAAAATCGATACAAACCAGCTTAAAAATAGGTCGCCATATTGGAAACAGCTGCACCACTTGCATTCAAATTAAACTCAAATGTAACATTCCAAAAGTAAAGTGAGCTTCAAAAGTCAATCAATAACACATCTTAACAGTGTCTCTTAGACAATATTCGACACTACCCAGTGAGTTAATGTCAATATTGTTCAAAATTCGATACAAACCAGCTTAAAAATAGGCCGCCATATTGGAAACAGCTGCACCACTTGACACCGGAGATAAGTAACTATGCTTGACATGGTGTCGATGGCGCCCTCTGGCGGTGTAACCCGACATCGCCCTAATTGAATTGCACCGTGAGTGTGTACGTGTGTGTGTGCGTGTGTGTGCGGAGACGCTCCACGGTTCCTCTGCTGCTCTCACCACAATGGCCGATATCGAGTGAGGGAAGAGACGCGCCTCTCTCCACAGAAGGAATGACGAGGAGGAAAGGTAGGAGCGAATCTCTTCATCGATCATCGTAATCTTTTATTTTGAAAAGATAAAGGCGGGTGCGGATCGTGTCCTGCTGCGACCATCTTGGCTTTTACCTGCAATGTAATAAATAAATAAAAAAGCACGTTAATCAGGACGCTAGGCACGCTGTCTCGTCTGAACCATGTCGGTTTATATTTTAAACATACACAACTATATTTGAACGATACTGGCCTATATTTGACTGTATCTGTAATTGGCGGTGCATAAAGGGGCACGGTGCCTCTGCTGTGCACAGCTGGATGAAGCTCTCCTTACACGGCCTCGTCTGTCCCATCCACGGCCACAGTAAATGTGCATACATTTACCGTTGTGCTGTTTCAATAAGGTATGTTCGGGCACATGACGTGTCTTGCAGAAAGGACTACTATTATCGTGCACAATGTTGTTTTATCAAAGGGCAGCAAGTAACAATGTAATGTGTTTGGACTCCATTACACACCCACTCTCTCTCTCTCTTTGCAAATGCACTTTTTTTTAACATAATAACAATAGTTGAAAGTGGAATTGTTTCCTTTTTTATGTTTGAAAGGGTCTGTAAAGATTTATATGCAGTATATTTATTTCACATAAAATAAATGAAAATGTGTTTTAGTAGGTAATATTTTCATGCTAAATATTTAGATGAATATAAATTAGTTTAAACATTCCCAAATATGTAAATATTTAAAATAAATACTTTAATAAAATAAATTAATCGTGGGTATATTATTTATAGAACTAATTAGTTAAAACTATTAAAGAAAAATACATACAAACTAGATGAGGCTCTATTTTATGCTGCAGCTGTTACATATACTGTAATATTGTACATGGTAATTGTTATATATTGTATATATTATATAAAAATATAATATAATATCATAGATCAGTATATATTATCGTCAAACTTTATCGCAGATACATACAATCACATACAGTACATAAACAAACAAAATACAGTATAAAAGGCATTATCACATAATATTAAAAACGGTGCTTGTGCATGTTTAGTAAAAAGCATCTAATGAATAAATAAAAGCAGCAATAAAATATATATATATATATATATATATATATATATATATATATATATATATATATATATATATATATATATATATATATATATATATATATACTTTAAAAATGTGTCTAGACATTCTATAAAAGGCACAGATGCCAGTGTTTTCATATATACGATTGGTACCTAACAGAACTACACCTAGGATTGGTTATCTGTATAATAAGATCATTCTCGGACCCCTGCAGTCTACATTTAAACTTAAATATCATATACTGTATATAAAATATGTAAATAGTACATATATGTTATATTTTATATTGCTACTACGGTACATTTTTTGTCTACTTTATACCTGCATTATCCTTTCCATCCTTGACACTTTCCATCCTTTGTAACTGAGCTACTGTGTGGAACAATTTCCCTTGTGGATCATTAAAGTTTGTCTAAGTCTAAGTCTAATTCCTGAAGGAATTGTGTGTGAATGCTCCAAAGCTGAAGTTGAACTGGAATCCTGGAATTTCTTTTAGAATTGTTGAAGTAGAGCCCACAATTCCCAAACAAGCTGAATATTTTGAAGCTGGAACAGTTTGAATCAGATGAAAAATGTGGGAATTGTGGAACTTTGAAGAATGTCCCATTGATTTCAATGGGAATTTCAGAAAAAATTGGGAATTTTGGGAAAAGCGGGATTTTTTTTAAAAATGGTAAAAAAAAAAAAAACACTTAAATGGTCTAAATGAGTTGAAATGGTTGGTGTTGGAATTTTTCAAATCGGTCTAGAAATGTTGAAGTAGTAACATGTTGAATTGAGAAATGGTATTACGGAATTCCTGGAATTTTGGGAAAACTGGGATTTTTTCCAGTTCAAAAAACAACTTAGTTTTTTTGTCCTGATTAAGAGGAATGTTTTGATGGTGGAACAGTTGAAATGGATTGAAAAATATGGAAGGAGTAGTCGCCAGAAAAAAGGGTGGAAATAGGGCTTTGGAAAACCAGGAATTCCGGAAAATCCTGGAATTTTATTGAATTTGGAAAAATACTACTTTCATTTTCCAGAATGGTGGAATGCGTTGAAGGTAGAATGGTTTGAATCGGTTGAAAAATGTGGAAATGGGGGAAGTTTGAAAAATGGCCAATTCATTTTGAATGGGAAAAATGTCCCGGAAAACCTGGAATTCTGGGAAATATGGGAATGTTTGTAATTTGTCAAGGGAAAGCCCGCAATTCCCGAATAGGCTGAACAGTTTGAAGTTGGAACGGTTTGAATCGGGTGAAAAATGTGTAAGGTAGAGCATGCCAAAATCTGGAGAAGAGTAATAATAATAAGTTGAAAAATAAATAGATACATTTTGGTGTAGAAAACCATGGAGCATTCACACAATAATTACGACATATAAATATAATAAATACTTGGTTTGTAAAAACTAAACTAAACTGAATATAAATATAAAATAGACACTTTAAATAAATGTTTTCAAATAAATAAATCGTAAATATCTTGTTTTTGTAACTAATATAGAAAAATATTGTAAAATAAATATGAGTAATTATAGTATATTAAACGAGCATAAATATATTTCAATATTTGCAATGAAAAATGGTTAGTGTAAATATGTTTAAAAATAAATCTTCAATATATTATTTGTATTTGTGTATGTATTAGAATTTTGAAAGGAAAAACTCATAAACGTAAATATACGTCAGATAAATACAGGGCATTAACCGAATGTAGATATATCAACATGTTTCAAATGAATGCATGTTTTGTGTAAATATGTTTAAAAAGAAATCCAAAAAATATTAATATGAGTATATAATATAATTATTTAAAACATTCATAACCATAAATATAACAGTACATTAAATGCATGTACTGTAAATGTAACAATATTTTTCAAACAAATCCACGTTTCGTGCGAATATGTTTAATAAAAAATCAGGAATGTATTGATCAATACATAATTAATAAATAAACTCAGACAAGGTAAATATTTTAAATAATTACAGTATGTTATTTTAATAGTTTTGATTATTGCAGGTTTGTATGTGAATATTTGTAACCATAACATTTTGAATGTATTTTATTGTATGATTACAGAACATTATATTATTATTACTATTAAAGAAAGTAAAATGTTTTAATTAAGAGCTTGGATATAGTATTCATAGTTTTAAATATAGCAGAAACATAATAAAGATAAACCTTGTGAGAATAAAGTTCTAAATATTAAAATGAAATAAATGCAATCATTTTAACCTTAATTTAATTACATCACAGCAAATGACAGAACAATTAAATATGCGCATGAACATGCAAGTATTTTTCTGAATTTTATACTCCCTCTACTACTACAAGTATAATACGAAACCCAACAAGAACAACATCATCTTAGCATGCTTCGAATTACTATAATTATTTAAGCATTTTGTTATGATATAAGTTTTGTATGTTATGCGTTGGTACAGTTTGTCAGTTGGGCACAGTCAACAAAAGAACACAGTTAGCAGGCAAAGTAATTGGCGCCTATATAAGGGGCGGAGCATGAGCCCATGTCATTATTTTGGCGAGGATCTGGGTAAATTAATAACATTTCACTCTTTAAGGGAGACAATGGAAGCATCCAAGCCTCCTAATGGCACATCTGCTCATCACCCTCCATGAACCAGGAAGCAGCCTGCTAACAACATAGCCAACAAATAACACCGTTTAACAAATAGTCTTATATGGAACGTGAGTGAGTAATGACATCATCCACTACAGTGATGAAGTCACCCCAATTCTGTTATCTTTGCCGACGTCTCCGTAAAAGATAATGCCACAGTCTGAGAGATGATGACCTGTTTATTATATTGATTATAGTTTGCAGCTTCTCATAATTAGCCCATTTTGTGTAGTTCAACATTACCTTCCAATTAGCTTGGCAGTGTAGTTAATAGCATCTTCCGGTGTAAAGTTTGCATGAGAAGCTGGAGCAAGGAAGGAAGGCAGTGTATGGGTTACTAAGAATGAAGGTGAGGGTGCGTGAGTGTGTGAGCGTGAGTGTGTGTGTGTGTGTGTGTGTGTGCGAGTGTGAGTGTGTGTGCGATATACAGCTGGTGCCATGGCAACCAGGCCTCAGCATGTGATGAGGCTGATCCAGGTCATTTGGGGTGCTGGAATTGCATCAGGGACTTTAATAATAAGGGACTAAGAAATTATTCCTCTCTCTTTCACTGTCATCAGTGTTGTTCTTTTTATTCTTTTAAGATACAGAACATAAGACGTCCCCATATTTTCAAGAATCTTTTTTGGGACAAAAAACCCCCAATATGTATTTTGTTTGGTGACAGAGCATCATAACTCCAATGTTGTTTGCTAACTTGTTAACAACCTTCAAGACACATTTGTCTCTTCATGTGCTGCGGCTTCCTGCAACCCGCGGCTCTTTAGCGCCGCCCCAGTGGCTCCCTGGACCTCTTTCAGAGATGTGTGAAAATGGAAAACGATGAAGAAACATTTTTTTTTGTTTGTTTTAATATATTTTCTGTAGGAGGACAAACATGACACAAACATTCCTAATTGTTAGAAATCCAACTGTTTATGTTATACATGCTTCACCGATGAGAGTATTTGGCAAGCACAGTTTTGTCCTACAAATGTCAGCGACCCTTAAACTCATCATAGTATGTTTACATGTACAACTTTCTCCGATGCTGCCACAGAAAGACGTGTTTTATGCCACTCCTTCCTTGTCTCATTTTGTCCACCAAACATTTTATGCTGTGCGTGAATGCACAAAAGTGAGCTTTGTTGATTTTATTGATTTTCTGGAGTGCTTTACAGGCATATTTGGTCAGTGCATGACTGCAAGCTAATCGATGCTAGCATGCTATTTAGGCTAACTGCATGTACATATTGCATCATTATGCCTCATTTGTAGGTATATTTTAGGTAATTTAATTTCCTTTACTTATGTCCTCTTTGTATTTAATTTATATTTGCATGTCTCATGACACATTATCTGTATGTAATATTGGCTGCATTTCTCATAGTTGTTTGTTTGCCATGTTGTTCCAGACCACAGCAAACGTTACCCAGCTTGCAAAGATTGTAATAAATCCATTAGAAGAAGACAGCCTGCCGTTTCCTTAAACTTGGACACACACATCTATACCTTTGGCCATTCTAAGACAGTTATCTCACCCTCTGAGAAGCCTCCATTTTACTAATGATTTCCAATGTTGCAAAAATGTGTAGAATAAAAATTTAAATACATTTCTGTCAACGAAGATTCGGGTCAGCCTTTGGTAGTAGGCTAATATAGCTAATATAGACACTTGCATCATATGTTGTCTTCATTATAACACTTATATGTAAGGCTTTTACTTTTTGGCGGCTCCAGACAGATTTTTTTTTTTTTTTTTTTGGTCCAATATTGCTCTTTCAACATTTTGGGTTGCTGACCCCTGGCCCATGGTCATTGGTGTGTGAGCGATTGGAAGAAAAGTTCTGACTCTAAATCAGTGGACCTCAAATAACAATACTTTTTTTTACCCTCTTACAAAAGCAAATTTTCTGACTGATATCATCATAGAAGCTTTTATAACTATGCTTGCGGAGTTTTGAGAAACATTGTAAAAACATGCAAACCACTTTTCAAATCAACACAGAAAAGGCCTTTGATACACGTTTTGTGTATCTCATGAGTGTGAAGTGGTACCTTATGTTGTGGCTGTTGAAAGTAACGCTAAAATTTTTTTTAAAATGCGGGGGCCTTTCTGATTTTTTACATTTTATATCATTAAGAGCAAAACATGATATAATATACAGTACTGTGTATTAGGCTTTATGTTTTGTGGTGACTCAAGGCTTGGTCTACTAAGATCCCACTAACACGCACTAAACAGTGTGTGCAAACTAGGGCTGCAACTAACAACTAATTTGATAATCGATTAATCTGTTGATTATTACTTCGATTAATCGATTAATAATCGGATAAAAGAGACAAACTACATTTCTATCCTTTCCAGTATTTTATTGGAAAAAAAACAGCATACTGGCACCATACTTATTTTGATTATTGCAAAATTCACAAACAGCTGTTTGTAAATGTTGCAGTTTATAAAAAAGGTTTATTAAAAAATATATTTATTTTTTTTTTTTAATTAAAAATTAAAAAAAAAAATAGCCTCTGCGCATGCGCATAGCATAGATCCAACGAATCGATGACTAAATTAATCGGCAACTATTTTTATAATCGATTTTAATCGATTTTAATCGATTTTAATCGATTTAATCGATTAGTTTTTGCAGCCCTAGTGCAAACTATAACATTGTGTATACCATCAGCAGGCGTGTTGCGCTTGATCTACTAAGACTACGTGTACAATTGACAAGTGGTGCAGACTGCCCTATCTAAATTATTTTTTTGCGTATACTACTGGCATTATGTGCCAGTGTGGGACGTTGTTGAACTAGCAGTGCACATCAATAATTTGTACCACCTTTTCTGCAGTATAAAAGCGCAGTCTGTAGACAAAATAAACTATTTTTAGCTGGCAAACGCACACTCTGCAGGGAGGCGGTAAACCATCACAACTGCAGCACATTCATGCAACTGGAACACAAGAAAATGCTTATTGTAAGACATATTTTCATATAAGACATATATTATAATAATATATTTCCTGAATAAAAAAACCAGCATCATTAAAAAAAAACACCGACAGACACCAAAACGCATCAAGTGAAGTTGCTTTAATCAGCCTCTTAAGTCATCCAGCAGCTACACAGTTATAAAATTATATTGCTGAATAGACGATATGTCTAATATTTTTTATTTATGACTGTCCAAATATGTTGACACGCACACATAGGACGAAGGATTATCTGTCCTTCATCTGTTTTTGCAGCTCAAGCACCTTGTTTCTCACAGCCGTGTGCGTAACTGTGACAGTTTGCACATATTTTTCAAGCATGCTAAATGAAGACGCAAAATAGCATCCGCAGAACAGTAATCAGCCTTGATAAATCACATTGCTTGTGCTGAATAATAATATTTGCATTTTTTCCTCCCGGTATTGTCGATGTTCTGATAATCATTATATATTCTGCATATTCATGAAGATAGACAGGCATGGATTGCGCTTCTTACTCACTTGAGAAGCAATCCTCTGTGCACAAGTTTAGCAGATCAGCGTGTTTTAGTACACACAGACATTTAATAAACAGGCCCTAAGTGTATTATTAGTCTCATTAGTATCAAAATTTATTTTTTTCATGTTTTGCTATTGCTTTAGATTTTATTTTTTTTAATTTTGTTTATTTATTTATTTTATTCTATTTATTTATTTTTCTTTGGTTTTGGTTTGTTTTATTTTTAGAACGTGTACCAGGCCAATAAAAAGAACAAGCTTAAAGCTTCAAATTGTGTTTAAAAAGGCTAAAACAATATAATATATGAAAAAGAATTAAACATTTAATGTATTTTAGTAAAAAGCAGATACAAATAAGTTATAGTAGTAGTTCTAACAACTTTCTATTGATACATTTCGCGTTTTTTCTACTTTATTTCCAAGTTTGTTTTTTTATTTTTTTATTTCATGTATTCATAAGAACCTGCCACAGGCCAATAAAAAAAAGCTGCAAATGGCCCGCGGGCCACAATTTAGATACAGCTGCTGTAAAGTCAAATTTGGCGCAGATACATTTAAACCCTTTAGGTCTGATACATGCTTACATTTTGAGCATCCGCTGTTGCCTTGGCAACACGGGAAGCAAGGGGGCCCCATAGTTAGCAATAATAATCAATCACTGGCACCGAGCGGACGTGTGCAGGATATGCCTGCTTGTGTGTGTGTGTGTGTGTGTGTGTGTGTGTGTGTGTGTGTGTGTGTGTGTGTGTGTGTGTGTGTGTGTGTGTGTGTGTGTGTGTGTGTGTGTGTGTGTGTGTGTGTGTGTGTGTGTGTGTGTGTGTGTGTGTGTGTGTGTGTGTGTGTGTTTCAGTGCACACAATGGTCGAGAATCACACCCAGCATTCGCACGGTTAAATGAATAAGCCCATGATTCGATTAAAAACTGTTAACCCCTCGAGTGCCGACCTCTGGGCCAGAGGAAGCAGAATGTGGGCCAAGGCGAGAGGAGGTGCCGTCGAACCAGGCCATGCGGAAAAAAATGGTGGCCGCGGGGAAAGAAAAACTATCGCTTACAAGCTGAGGGTACAAAGAAATAATAAAGCCTCTGGAGCGGTGATGCACGCGCAGCTTCCTGGTTGCCAGATATCAATTCACCCCCTCCTCCTCCTTCCCAAAAGGAGTTTTCCTTTGAGAGATGTACAGTACAGTGAAATCCAGCATGCATGAGTGCTTTCTGCTCGAGTGCACCCAGACGAGAGCAAGGAGGCAGAAAGTGACACTAATGTAAAACAAACATTCATTAGTGTGTTTACTTAGCGGGTGGGGAGATGTGCTGTCATCGCGCATGATCACGTCTGTGCCGCACATTGGTAAGGTGCTCTTTTCGACCCGTGAATGAAAGGAGAGGTTCATATGAGCAGCACTCATTCTGATACTAACACGTGTTTAATCAGGACAAACCTTCCCCCCCCCCCCTTTTTTTTTTACTCGACTTAGTGCTTTTTGGCATTTTAAGCACATTTTTCAAAAGTGGTCTCTCTCCTTGAGTGTGACGATCCACATTAAATAACATATATTATAATAAACTACATCAGTGATTCTCAAACTGTGGTACCAGGCGCCATGACTGCTACCAAGGACGTGTGCGGCTGTGCCCGGATGCATGCAGTTGCTGTCGTTTTGGTGTTAGTTTTTCTGATGAAATAAACCAAAATAATACGTTGACACATAGTTCTAAACATGCTCCAGCTAATAAACGTGCGATAAAACATACTTTTATTTCGTGAAGTATAATTTTGCGGCCGTATTTGACGCACACTTGCAGTGTTTCATGACCAGCAGTCGCTCTAACACGCATCAACAGCGTAATAAGAATACACCAAATGACCCAAAAAATTACTTATTACCCTCAATTTGCCAAAATCTTCATGAGCTTTGGACCAACAATCACAGTGAAATAGTGACTTTTGTGTGAAGTACGTCAACTGTGGTGTCTGCCTCCAATGTATTTGTAACCACTGTATGTATCACTCATTATGTATTATTCTAACTCAGGGGTCGGCAACCCAAAACATTGAAAGAGCCATATTGGACCAAAAATACAAAACATTAATCTGTCTGGAGCTGCAAAAAATGAAAAGCCGTATTTAAGTCTTATAATGAAGGCAGCACATGACGCAAGTGTCTATATTAGTTATATTAGCCTACTATCAAAATAATTATGTGTCGCAGGCTGAAGCAAATCTTCATTGACAGAAATCTTGACATTTAATATTTATTATACACATTTTTACAACATTAGAAACCATTAGTAAAACATAGGATTCTCAGAGGGTGAGATAACTCCTGTAAATTACTGGCTTTTAATGACCAAAAGGTATAGATGTGTGTGTCTAAGTTAAAGGAAAAGGAAAGCTGTCTTCTTCTAATAGATTCATTACAATCTTTGGCAAGCTAGGTAATGTTTGCTGTGGTCTGGAACAACCTGGCCTGCCAACAACTATCAGAAATGCAGCCAATATTACATACAGATAATGTGTCATGAGACATGCAAAACTAAATTATATACAAAGAGGTTAAAAGTAGGGCTGCAACAACTAATCGATTAAATCGATTATAAAAATAGTTGGCGATTAATTTAGTCATCTATTCGTTGGATCTATGCTATGCGCATGCGCAGAGGCTACTTTTATTTATTTTTATGTTTATTTTTTATTTTTTTATAAACCTTTAATTATAAACTGCAACATTTACAAACAGATGAGAAACAATAATCAAAATAAGTATGGTGCCGGTATGCTGGGGTTTTTTTTCAATAAAATACTGGAAAGGCTAGAAATGTATTTTGTCTCTTTTATCCGATTATTAATCAATTAATCGAAGTAATAATCGACAGATTAATCGATTATCAAATTAGTTGTTAGTTGCAGCCCTAGTTAAAAGTAAAGGATATCAAACAAGCTCAAATATACCTACAAACGAGGCATAATGATGCAATATGTACATAGAGCTAGCCTGAAAAGCATGTTAGCATTAATTAGCGTGCAGTCACGCACTGACCAAATATGCCTGATTAGCACTCCAACAAGTGAATAACATCAAGCTTCCCTTGTGCATCCATGCACAGCATAAAACATTTGGTGGACAAAATGAGTCAAAGAAGGAGTGGAAGATTTTACATGTAAGCAAACCGTTGCGTAACAGTCCATACTTTGCTGAGTTCAAGAACCGCCGAAATTAGTAGGACAAAACGATGTTTACCAAATACTCTTATCAGTGAAGCATACACACAAACATATTAAACAATGGGCTTTCTAACAATTGGGAAGGTTTGTGTCATGTTTGTCCTCAAACAAAAAACATATTAAAACAAGAAAATGAATTTTCCCCATCTTTTTCCATTTTCAATCCTTTTTTAAAATTCTCCAGGGAGCCACTAGGGTGCCACTTAAGAGCTGCATTATTTTTGTAACATGCTAAGTGAATAAGTGTACATCTGTAGTTATTTCCCCATATTTCTGCACAACAGCTCAGATATGGTAACACTGGCGAGCAGTAGAGAATATGAAGTGATTTTTGGTCCAAAACATGTTTTGCTTTAATCATTATTGACGTATTTCTTGCCACTTTGTGTTATATATTTTTATGAGATTTCCAGTTCATTTTCTCATCTATTATTACACTGAAATTTGGTTTCTTTTACTCTTTCAATGTCTGTCTATTTGTATTTGTGTTTGATTTTCTCCTGTGCTGCTACCGAATTGCATTATTTTAGTTTTACTGAGATTCAAAGATAGTCTGTTTTTGTCAAACCATCTCTTTAATATATTAATTAATTATATTATTATTTGTATTAGCTTCTGTGTGTTCTCTCCTGAACAAAACACAGACGTTGTGTCATGTTTACCTTGCACGAGACGCTGTAATCGGTGGCTCTAGAGCAGGGGTGTCAAACTCATTTTAGATCGGGGGTCACATGGGGAAAAATCTACTCCCAAGTGGACCGGACTGGTAAAATCACGGCACGATAACTTAAAAATAAAGACAATTCGGATTGTTTTCTTTGTTTAAAAAAAGAACAAGCATATTCTGAAAATGTACAAATCATAATGTTGTTGTTTTTTTTTACACATACATGTCGCGGTTAATAGTATTTTATCTTTATTTGTCGTTATTTATACTTTCTGAAAATTATGTAATAATGTTCATCAGTCAACTCATTGGTGTTAATTTTCAATCCATCAAAATAAAAAAATAATATCAAAATCAAATTACAGGTTGTTATTTATGTAGTTTGCTAATATTCCTAACATGTGGTTTATTTTTTTTACATATGTAGCATAATCTACAAAGATACAAAGTAGTGCTATTGCGACATCTAGTGGACACATTTAGAACAGCAGTTTCTCTCATTGAAAAATTTCCGCTCATTTTTATACTTAGCAAACTCAACCTGCAGGCCGGTTCGCGGGCCGTACGTTTGACACCCCTGCTCTAGAGTATTGATGGCGAGGCTTTACTTCCCATACTTGTTTTCTTTCCGGATTGTGGGGAAAGCGACGTATTAGCATTCCACTATTCTCGCGGGTGGAGCAGCCCCATGCTGCACAAAAGGGCATTCATACACGTTAAAAAACTTAACGAGGAAGTGCAGCAAACACATAGTATTAGCTCAAAGTTAGTAGTAGTCATGGTGCCCCGTCGCCACGTGAGTGCCTTTTGACCAATCATTGAGGAGATTGCCTGAAACCGAGTTGGCCATACTCTCTCTATACACCACTCTGTGTGGTATAGCGTACCGGGCTCCATCTCGTGGTACGCCAAATAATCATTTAATATATACAAACACAGTGTTACTGTTCAAACTGTTTGTAATGTTACAGTGGCCAAAAATAATAAAAATATACTTGTTAAATAAAACCTCTGCCTTGTTTTTAATAAATACTTAGGCCTACTACGTTTCTGTATTTCAATGTTGGTCATTATGTTGGTACTTGGAGAGCCAAGTATTTTCTGAGATGGTACTTGGTGAAAAAGGTTTGAGAACCACTGCACGAGATCACACTAGAAACATTTAATACAGAGGTCTTTAACAAGAGGTCCACAGAGGTACTACAGGGGGGGTAGTGAAATGTTTGGTTATTTAGACATTTGAAAAATATATATTTTTTATATCACCTCCGTAAATGTGTCTTTAAATACACATTAACATTAATCCAACACACTTTAGCGTATAAACGGCTTTGGCATGGCCTCTCTACTCACTGTACCTTGCAATTTTAAAATAAATATATGATTTAACAATTAAATGACTATATTCTGATGAGCATTTAAGGTAGCTAGCGATTAGCACTCTATCTGCCAGTTATTTTAACATTTTAGTATTGCAGGATAACAAGGTACCTTTAAAACCAGTTTATTTTAAAACACAATTGCATACAATTTATATGAATAGATGGTCCCCGCTCCATCTCTTCATCTGTTTAGGGGTGCTGTGCTTGGCCTGGAAAATGTGGAAGACCCCTGGCCTAATGGATTTCACTGAAAATACCTCAAATTGAGGGCATTTGTCTGCATTTTTAGGTGAGATTAAAAAAGAGATTAACTAATTACAGCTCAAAATGAATCGTTAAATTTGTAATCCCTTGACAGCACTAATATTTAAACAAGTAATTATTAGATGAAGAAAAAAAATCAGATAAGATAAATATTGTATATACAGTAATTAGAGATTATTATTATATATATTCAAACAATCGATACATATACTTAGTTTTTCTATATAAATAAAATTCTCAATATATTAATAATAAAGATAAATGAAGTAAGGTAAATATTCTCTCTAAAAAATATATTCGATTAATATAATTAACTATTTCCAAAGCAAATTTAAATGTTTTTTTTTTAAGAAATAAAAATGTTGATTATAATATTTATAAAATTAACCAATTTTTTCACACTAATGTAGTAACAAACGAGAAAATGAAAATGTATTGTAGCGCTACGAATCTTTGTGCTCCTAAAGATTCGGCCCGATTCCGATTACTGGGGTGACGATTCGATTCAGAATTGATTTTCGATTTAACACGATTATCGATTCAAACCGATTCTCGCAATGTATTATTTGGTATAATAATTATAATGAAAGTTTTTCAGAACATGTTACAGGTTCAGAAAAACTCTTTCTGGTTGCGTAGAGATGGCCTTAAAACGTATTTTAAAAAAATGATTCTTATGAAAAAATTTGTTTATTTATTTATTTGTTATCGTTTAAAAAAAAATTATGTATCGATTTAGAATCAGGATGAACCAGAACCGTGACTCAGATGTGAAGCAATTTTTTTGTACCCCTCTAATGTATTGTACTTGATAATGGTTATGGTAATAGTTTATTTTTCGAACATGCATACAACTAACAATATGGTACATCAAATATTTACACTTTTACATTTCAACATGTCCGAAAAGGAGTCGGAAGAAGCAGAGTTTATTACATCCTACCCCTTTTTCGAACACCTTTGTTTTTTCACTTCCTATCTCTATCTGTAATACAAACAAATCAGGAAATACACATTTAATACATCAAGAAAGATCACATGAATAAATAGCTATTGATCAGTTGTGATTCACATAATTTTATGATTATGTACTAGATCAGGGGTGTCAAACTCAAATACAGAGTGGGCCAAAATTTAAAACTGAACAAAGCCGCGGGCCAAGGTTGAACAAATTAACCTTTTTGATAGGGACCCAAACAAGTTTTGCATTAAATATTGAACAAGCAAGGCTTATATAACTTTATAGTGACATGCAAAATCGAGTTTCAAATAATAATAATAATAATTAAAAAATATCTGGCATATCAAATACAATTTAAATAAAAATTGAATGCCTCTTTTCTATTTGCAGCCTCCTGAGGTAAATATCAACATTAACTTTTTCCACAGGCTAATAAATTTGAAAATAAAATAATGAATAAACCAACCATTCTGGACTTTAAACTGCTCAGTTTGCAACACACTGATCTAATCTGATGTGCCCAAGCCAGATACCTGGCATCTTTTCTTGGATGCTAGTTCATTAATGTCGGGGCTCAGGCTTTGAGCTGAGGCAACCTTCATTATCGAACGGAGGTGTTCATCAGTCATTATATCTCGTATTCCACAGTCTTGGGGGCGTGCCTTACGGGCACTGCTTTTAACGTCCTCTACGAGCTGTCGTCACATTCGCTTTTCATCCATTCTAACAATGTGCCGGCCTAGTCACAAGATGTGAGCGACTTCTGTACGCACACATACGCGAATGCAACGCATACTTGATCAACAGCGATACAGTTTACACTGAGAGTGGCCGTATAAGCAACTTTAACATTGTTAGAAATATACGCCACACTGTGAATCCACACCAAACAAGAATGACAAACACATTTTGGGATAACATCCGCACCGTAACACAACATAAACACAACAGAACCAATACCCAGAACCCTTTGCAGCACTAACTCTTCCTGGACGCTACAAAATACACCCCCCCACACACACACCTTGTAGCATCCCGGAAGAGTTAGTGCTGCAAAGGGTTCTGGGTATTTGTTCTGTTGTGTTTATGTTGTGTTACGGTGCGGATGTTCTCCCGAAATGTGTTTGTCATTCTTGTTTGGTGTGGATTCACAGTGTGGCGTATATTTCTAACAATGTTAAAGTTTTTCAATCCCCACCTTCTACCATCCTAGTCACGTCCGTTGTGTCCTTGGGCAAGACACTTCACCCTTGCTCCTGATGGCTGCTGGTTAGAGCCTTGCATGGCAGCTCCCGCCATCAGTGTGTGAATGTGTGTGTGAATGGGTGAATGTGGAAATACTGTCAAAGCGCTTTGAGTACCTTGAAGGTAGAAAAGCGCTATACAAGTATAACCCATTTATCATTATTTATCATTTTTATACGGGCACCCTCAGTGTAACCTGTATCGCTGAAGATCAAGTATGCGTTGCATTCACTTCTGTGTGCGTGCCAAAGCCGCACATATTATATGACTGGGCCAGCACTCATTGGACTGGACGAAAAGGGGACGTGATGATTTTCAGGAGGGGCACTGAAATTTGGGAGTCTCCCGGGAGGTTTGGCAAGTATGAGAATTAGCGGTGAATGCGGTGTACCGCGGCACCACCGCTGTATATAATCGGCGGGCCAGCTCTAGTGTTAATTTGATATCGCCTCAAGGGCCAAGTTAAATTACACGGCGGGCCAAATTTGGCCCGCGGGCCAGAGTTTGACACCCATGTACTAGATGATAGATTGTGTCATTTATCAATAAGATTTTAAATTATTATTCCTTGTACCGTATTTTCTGGACTATAGGGCGCACCGGATTATAAGGCGCACTGCCGATGAGCGGGTCTATTCAGGTCTTTTTTCATACAAAAGGCGCACCGGATTATAAAGCGCATTAAAGGGGTCATATAATGATTATTTTCTAAATGTAAAACACTTCCTTGTGGTCTACATAACATGTAATGGTGGTTCTTTGGTCAAAATGTTGCATAGATTATGTTTTACAGATCATCTTCAAGTCGCTTTCTGACAGTCGCTTCCGGATACGCCGTTTTGTGGGCGGTCTTATTTACGTGGCTCAATTTCGACAACAGCTTCTCCCCGTCATCTTTGTTGTAGTGGTGTAGCGTGCAAGGACGGGAGTGGAAGAAGTGTCAAATGTTGGAGCTAACTGTTTTAAGGACATTCAGACTTAACTTCAATCCACAACGGAGCAGCATCTTCTCATTAGTGACTCACTAGTGCAACACTGCCGGAAATGTTTCCCGTGAAAAACCGTTCCACCGGAACTCTCTAATAACTAAAGTTATGTGGGTGAATTATGTAAACTCACTACACTGGTAGTTTTTAGCGCTTCCATAGCCAGATACAAGTTAGAACTTTACGCTACTTAATATTAGAAATGGCAACAGCGGAGGATGAATGAAAAAGAAGAAGCTTATCAACTACGGCATCGGCACAGACTACAGTGGCGGACGTGCGCAAATTTTCAGGACTTATGCAGATCTCAAATACACATTAGCAGGTACCAGAAGGTAAGAAAAGTTGGTTTTGCATAATATTGTGAAACAAAACGCCAGAAAATATGTCTGCTAATGGGTGCCATTTTGCGGTCCTTATACACACACCATAGTAATACTTGTATCTCTGACTACGGTCCGGCAATCCATCAAGTAGTGCGGCTTCAAAGTCATACTAAAACATTTTGACAGATTTTTGAGTGCCATGTGTAATGTTCTTTATTTTCAATGCAACATTTAAAGTTTTGGTGTTGTTTACTGGCGTCGTATTGCAGTCTACGCGTCTCTCTTATGTGTGACTACCATCTACTGGTCACACTTATCATTACACCATGTACCAAATAAAATTGATTCGAGGTCAGTAAGCACAACCAGAATTATTCCGTACATTAGGCGCACCGGGTTATAAGGCGCACTGTCAATTTTTGAGAAAATGAAAGGATTTTATGTGTGCCTTATAGTCCGAAAAATACTTTAATACTTTGAGTTTAAACAGTTTTTTTCAAATGGAACATCCATCCATCCATTTTCTAATGCTTGGGGTGGTGGGGGTGGATGGCTGGAGCCTATCCCAGCTACATTCAGGTGGGGTACACCCTGGACAAGTCGCCACCTCATCCCAGTAAACTGGAACATATCTGTAAATTTTTGGACTTCTTTGCATAATCCATTTCATAATTTAATTCCACATACTGATATACTAAAGGTTAATGTACACAGTATAATACACTAAAGGATATTGGAAATGATCTCTATTTGATTAATTTCGACGGACAAATAGCGTGAAAACAATGGGTGGAATATAATCATGGTCACGGTGATAGACAGGTCGGTTGCTATGACAACAGTCGGTAGCTCTTAAATGAATGGTCATGGATGGTGAAGCACTGAGACAGCCTCATGCATCACACGAGCTGAAAGACCAGGAAATGGAAACGACAGCAGCACGGAGTGATCCTTTTAAGACGCTTCTTAATGACTATGTTCGCATGACATGAATAAAACATAGCTGTCATTTAACACACACTTGAACATGATCGCTGCCGCAGTCACATTTATTGGTCATGCGAATCACAATCATAGCCTCCGAGTGTTTTGAAAGGGTGTTATCATAGTTTCCATCTAATGTGCTGTGTTTGTCCGCACCCGTCTACAGGAAGCGCTAATGTGTGCTTTTGGCCAAGAAAATAGATGCTATACATCACGTACAACAATGTAACATCAGGGACAGGAGGACACAAACGTTAGCAACGCTAGCATAGCTACCTAATATACAGTGCTAATATCACACTCACATATAACAGTAACAATATGGCAGGTTAGCCTATTCTGTGAAGAAAAAAACTAAATTATTAAACTCACAGCTTGGACATCTGTAGCTGACTGACGGATAAATTGCGGAGCTTTATTTTAGGATGTGTAGCAAAGCCCATCCAATCAAACCCCATGAAGTACTATATTGCAATGTTTGTCAACCTTTTTTGAGCCAAGGCAAATTTTTGGCGTTGAAAAAATCCGAAGGCACACCACCAGCAGAAATCATTAAAAAAACGAAACTCAGTTGACAGTAAAAAGTCATTGTCGCAATTGTTGGATATGACTTTAAACCATAACAAAGCATGCATCACTATAGCTCTTGTCTCAAAGTAGGTGTACTGTCACATCACACCCTGACTTATTTAGACTTTTTTGCTGTTTTCCTTTGTGTAGTGTTTTACTTCTTGTCTTGCGCTCCTATTTTGGTGGCTTTTTGTCTTTTTTTTGGTATTTTCCTGTAGCAGTTTCATGTGTTCCTTTGAGCGATATTTCCCGCATCTACTTTGTTTTAGCAATCAACACTATTTCAGTGGTTTTTATCCTTCTTTGTGGGGACATTGTTGATTGTCACGTCATGTTCGGTTGTACACTGAGGACACCGTCTTTGCTCCTCAGTAAGTCTTTGCTGTTGTCCAGCATTCTGTTTTTGTTGACTTTGTAGCCAGTTCAGTTTTAGTTTCGTTCTGCATAGCCTTCCCTAAGCTTCAATGCCTTGTCTTAGGGGCACTCACCGTTTGTTTATTTTTGGTTTAAGCATTAGACACAATTTTACCTGTATGCTACCTCCCGCTGTTTCCGACATCTACAAAGCAATTAGCACCTGCTGCCACCTACTGATATGGAAGAGTATTACAGGGTTCCTCTGCCGAGCTCTAGACAACACAGACACTCAACAACAACACATAATTGGCAGACTATAATTACTGGTTTGCAAAAAATATTTTTAACCCAAATAGGTGAAATTAGACAATCTCCCACATCACACCAGACTGTATCTCACGGCACACTAGTGTGCCGCGGCACAGTGGTTGAAAAACACTGCTTTATTGTATCAAAGCACCTTATGAAGTGTTAGCTATCTGCATTTATTTCGTAATGTTGTTCCTAAATATGTGAAGCTAGGTGATTACATTTAAACATAACGTGTGGTGTGTTATGTTTACCGGGGGGAGTATAGACGGCACAGACCACAAGAGGGCGTAGTAAACTCAATGATTTATTATATATATGCACTATATATATAATAAACAATACTAATAATATCTACTAGAGAATGGAGTGTGACAAATCCCAAAGGGGTGTATGGTGTGAGACGATGTGTAGGAATTAATGAGTGCGTTACCGAGGGAGGCGGAAGTCCCGAAGGGGAAAGGTAGGCTCGAGTGTCCGTGAGACAGGCAGGTTGTCGGGGGGTATAGCGAGGTGTCAAAAGGGGTCTGTGTCCAAGCAGAGGTCGAGGACCGAGGGAGGCAATCCAAAGTCCAGAGGGAAGGCGAGGCACACAGCTCGATCACGGGAGACACAGGAAGTACTACGTGAAACACAAGGGACATAAGACACGGGAACTGGGAAGACACAGAAAGATCAAGTACGCGGGAGGGAAGCCAGAGACGGGATGCTTACTACGAGGAGTTAACTACGTTCCGGCTCAGGATCTTCGGGTCCGCTGGTCTTTGTACTGCTCGCCTTCATCAGTCCCAGGTGTGCTGATTGCTGATCGCCTGCAGCCTTGCCGGTGCGTGGCCGCAATGTGGCCAGAGCGAGCAGGGACGTGTCCTGGCGTGCTGCCAGCGGAGGCGCCGGCAGAGCTTGTAGCAGAAGACATGCGAGACTGCGCATGCGCCGTGACATGGTGTGCCCCAGGGGTCAATACTAGGACCAAAATTGTTCTACCTCTATATATACAAGACATCTGTAGGGTCACAAATTAAAGTTAGTACTGGGCTGCAACGATTAGTCGACATTGTCGTCAAAAGTCAACAATAAAATTCGTCGTCCACAATTACAATTGTCGACAATAGTCGTTACGTCATCCCTAAGTTTTTCCGGGCGGAAGCGTTCTGCATCGCCACTTGCAAAAATGTCGCCAGTGATAATATGTAAAATGTGAGTACATTTCCTCCTATTCTTGTTAAAAACATAAATAACTTGCTCATTTTGCAAAGTGGATCTTGTTATTATGTCAGTACATCTGTGATACGTGAGCATTTAGAGCGGAGACATGATGTCGGACATCTGGAGTGAGGATGCATCTCAACCAATGGCGTAAAAAGGGCACAATAACAAAACGCGAACCGTGCGCGTACACAAACACACACAGAGACAGTGCAGAGGTATCATAACATAAACATACAATCTACTAAATAGCCAACATTTTAAAAATTAATCAAATATATAATTCTACACATTGAGTCTATTACAGTGCTAAAACGGCCAGGAGTTAAACAATAGTCAATATACCAGTGTGCCGCTTTTTAAATCATCACAAAATGCCTTTTTGAGGAAGTTATATTTTGTGTTTTGTTGTTTGTTTTCATTGCTGCTATTTAAAAAGATGTTTTAAATACATGGCTGAGGCTAATTGTTTTTTGGTTGTTGTTTTTTTTAGCAATTTGCCTTTTCTTTCATTTAAATGGACATCATTTTAATAGTCATTTAAATTTTTGCAACAGCTGAATGAGCAGCACAGTTACAGTAAAAATACATATTTATGAGTCATTGTTGTTGTTTGTAAGCACATGCCTAAAATAACTTAAGCTGCATTTAGAAGTTGATCGAAAAATTAGAGCCATTAAATATATGTAGGCTTTATTATCCGACTAATGGTGACAAAAAAGATCAGTTAGAATAATACATAATGTTGGATATGGAGAACATACAAACCCTTTATTCATTGAATCGAAACTACTGAAATTCCATGACATAGTGAAGTTGCAAACAACTTAAATTATACACAAAGCCAACTACAATCTGCTACCCAAAAATATACAACAATTCTTCTCAACAAAAGAGGAGAAATATAATCTTAGAGAAAAATGTAATCTAAAACATGTGTACGCATGTACAACACTTAAGACCTTCAGTACATACATCCATCCATTTTCTTCCGCTTATTCCCTTCGGGGTTGCGGGGGCCGCTGGAGCCTATCTCAGCTACAATCGGGCGGAAGGCGGGGTACACCCTGGACAAGTCGCCACCTCATCGTCAGTATGTGGAATTAAATTATGGAATGGATTAAGCAAAGAAATCAAACAATGTACTAATTTAATCCACTCCCAGAAACTCTTCAAACTTAAAGTTACTTAAAGAAGAACCATGATAAACATTCTGAATTTATCTCATCCATCCATTCATTTTCTAGATAATCTTACTCATCTCTCCATATGAAATATAACTTACTTCACCAATTATTATTTATTTATTTTTATTGTTATTACTTATGGAGTATATTGTGAATACATTGAGAACAGGAAGTGAACAAAAGTTTTAGCAGCTGCATTGTAAAGAAAAAGGGGTAAATAAGCTCTGCTTCTTCCTACTCCTTTTCAAAAATGTTGAATAGAGAAACTAGAAATTGTGATATATCATGTTGTATGCTTGCATGTTTGAAATAAACACAAACTCAACTCAACTCAATGGACTAATTGTTAAGATAATCGTTGACTAATCGACTATCAAAATAAACGTTAGTTGCAGCCCTATTTGCAGATGCTACTACTGCATTTTGTTCAGGAGAGAATACACAGGAACTAATGTAAAAGATAACAGGAGAAATAAATAAAATGATTGTTTGATAAATTTACTAAACTTAAGTAAAACTAAAATAATGTTATTCGGTAATTCCACACAAGATTTTAAAAAACAAATAGCAAATAAATATCGATAGGAGGTAGGAAATAAAAAATGTTGGTGTTATAATAAATGACAAAACCTCAAAAACGTACAACATAAAGTAGCAAGAAATATTTACATAATGAATAAAGCCAAATATGTTGTAAACCAAAAATGTATCCATATCATTTATTGTTCGCTAGTTTTACCATATCTGAGTTAATGTGAAGAAATATGGGGAAATAATGGTTAATGTACACGGCAGTCACTAACAGTCTAACAAAAATGTCAATTAGAATGATAGATAATACATATTTATGAAAATAGAAATGTTGACATTCAGTTGATCTAGTACAGCTACAGACAGCTAAAATAATGCATAAGGCAAACAATAACTTGTTACTTAATAACATACAATAATTATTCTGAACAAATGAGGAGAAATATATATACATGCAATATGTTCATGTGGATTATAGCTCTTTGATAACATTTTATTAATGTGAATTTGTCATTATAATGTATGTATATATTTATGCTAAAGATTGAATACAGGAAGTGAACAAAAGTATTAATAATAGCGGTGAAATAGAGAATGAGGTAGTTTTAAATAAGCTTTGTTTCTTCTAACTCCTTTTCGGACATGTTTATGTGCCACTGTAAATATTTACTGTTTTATTGTGTAATATTGTTACCCCGTTTGAAATAAACAAACTGACTTATTTTATTTTATTTACTTTATTGTTGCCTTAAAAATGTGTGCCTCTAGTGCAGTGGTTCTTAACCTTGTTGGAGGCACCGAACCCCACCAGTTTCATATGCGCATTCACCGAACCCTTCTTTAGTGAAAAGTAAAATGTTTTGGGGTTTTTTCAAATTCAAGACAAAGTTATATGTTTTTGGTAACACTTTAGTATGGGGAACATATTCTAAATAACAAAGACTTAATTTAGAGTTATTTGGTTAGGGTTCAGGTCAGGGTTAGAGGGTTAGGGTTATAATAAGGCCATGCCGAATAAGGCATTAATAAGTACTTAATAATGACTAGTTAAGAGCCAATATGTTACTATTTTGCATGTTAATAAGCAACTAATTAATGGTGAATATTTTCCCCATACTAAAGTGTTACCATGTCTTTTTTACTGGTGCACAAAATGAACCGTGCATGAACATCACCTTGTTCAAACAACAAAACCAACACAGTGCATAAACTCACAACAAATTACACACCTGCAAATCATTTAAATGTTGCCGTATCCGTAATACGCCGATAGGGAGAAGTTTGTATTTACACGATGAGTCGGGTGTGTCTTGACCTCCGCCGAACCCCTGAGGCCGACTCACCGAACCCACGTTAAGAACCACTGCTCTAGTGCTTACTGATTACATTTTTCCACATTTTTTATTTTACTTCAGGTCTCCAAACATGGTGGACATAGAGTAGGGAGGCTGCAGCACGAATTATTCCGTTTTGGTAGTGACTGACTTTGAACACTAGGGGCAGGCAACCCCTTGAACATCACTTAGGACAAGTTAAAATAATCGATACGCAAATAACCAAATCAAGTAATATCTCATATCAAAGCACCTGGCGAGAGTGTTCCACATCTGTAATTGATTTAACATTTTGTCCTCACATGTTGACATAATGATCAAAAAACAGATGAAAGTTTGATTAATGTATTATTCAGACTTCTCTTGTAATGGATGTGATGAGCTTGTGATGACATTTTCTTCTCCTCTTTCTGTAAACGTTTACTTGCATAGCTGACTGACAGATAATTGGTAGAGCTTTATTTTAAGATGTGTGGCGAAGCCTCTTAATTTAATACAAATCTGTGCTCTGTGAAGTGGTGGGCATATAGACGGGGGCAGGCTCACTTAGCTAGGGGCTCGGCAAAGGGAGAGTTACTGAAGTAATTAAAACAGGGGAACCTCCAAAGTGAGGAAGAAGATAGACTTTTAACATCATTCAAAATTCCATTTGACATAAAAGCAGACCTTTGATTGTGTTGTGTGTGTCCATGTTTCAGGTCATCGTGGTTGCCAAAGAAGTTCTACAAGGTTGTAGCTCACTGGCTGTGGATTCCTGAGGTCTTTTGTAGGCCCGTTTCCATAGCAACCGCCCCGGTCCTCACCAAGGCGTTTACAGACCCCTTATCCCCTTCCACAAAGACAACCCACCGGAATGGACACAGAGTCGACCCACTCGGGCTACTCCAGCCGGTCGGGGAGGTCCAACCGACACGGGTGAGTTTCTTGTCCAACACTTTTTTTGTGTTATTTCTCTTTGTTGTCTTCAGTTCGTCGTAACATAGGGTCAAGGATCATGTGATGTATTATTTAATTACTATTATTTGGTTACCCTTGTACAATGAACTAGATCAGTCAGTACGTGTCCATGCACTACTAAATTAGTCCGATTTCTAAAATAGTTCGGCTCTAAATAGGCCGCCCACAGCCCATGGAAATACCTTAAACCGATCGTGTTCAGTTTTTGAAAAGTCGGACTAACACACCTGGATTATGCGATTGGAAACAAGATCTCGAGGGGTGTGTGCGGCCGGAGAGGACCCTTCGTATCACCAGTCGGAGCACGCGGTGTACAACCCGGAAGAAGATACCATTCAATAAAAACGTAGCAATGATTGTAAGGAAAAAGACACTTTTTATTTGCTTCTCAAATTAAAATCAATCAATCAACCTTTACTTATGTAGCCCTTAATCACAAATGTCTCTAAGAGTTGCACAAGCCACAACGGTACACTGCAAAAACTGAAATCTAAGTAAGATTAAATATCTCAAATAAGGGTGATATTTGCTTATTTTCTGTTTGATTAGATAATTCTTGTCACTAAGCAGATTTGATGTCAGAGTGTTTTACTTGTTTTAAGGGTTTTGGTCCTAAATGATCTCAGTAAGATATTACAGCTTGTTGCTGAGTTTTTCTGACCTATATTGAGTAAAACATTCTTGAAACTAGAATATCAACTGATGCAAAGCTGTGTCATTAACACTCACAAGTATAAAACTATTTTTTTAAAGTAATAATTTCTTATTTTAGCATGTAAAAAAAAAATCATGACTTTGACACAATTGTGTCTCATATTAAAACAGATGACAGCCAAATGAACTTTGCTATTTTATTTTCAATGAACTAATAGAAAATACGTACTCATATACCGGTAGTAGTACAGTTGTTATTAGTGAGAATGTACTTATTTTAAAGGTATTTTTTGGGTTCAATGAGGTTAGCTAATTTTACTTGTTTTGGAAAGTCTTGACAAGCCAAATTTTCTTGTTCTATTGGCAGATAATTTTGCTTAGTTCAAATAAAACACCCCTAATTTTTGTATTTTTTTTCTTGTTTTTGAACACTGACTTTTTGCAGTGTATCCTCGGCTCAGATCACACATCAGAGCAAGAAAAAACATTTTGAAGTACATCGATGGTAGAAAAAAAAGAAACGCATATTTATTTTGGAAGGTAGGAAATGTAAAAGGCCAACTTAATTAAGACTCCCGAATGAAATACGTATGAGATGAAAGATAATGAAGCAGGTATATTAAAGGCAAATAATAAAGTGTACACCAAACGTTTCCATGATTCTTCGTCCGAAAATTCCTTCCTACGGCGTGGCGATGTTGGGAGAGTGGCCGTGCCAGCAACCTGGGGGTTCCTGGTTCGATCCCCAACTTATACCAATCTAGTCACGTCCATTGTGTCCTTGAGCAAGACACCTCACCCTTGCTCCTGATGGGTCGTGGTTAGGGCCTTGCATGGCAGCTCCCGCTATCAGTGTGGGTGAATGTAAAAATAGTGTCAAAGCTCTTTGAGTGTTTTGAAGGTAGAAAAGCGCTATACAAGTATAACCCATTTACCATTGACATCCGCCCGATACATTCTTGGTAGTAGTGTCGTGTTCGTAGCGCAATCCAAGATCATTTATTGATGCTGTCTGTTATTCAACATCAGCGTAGCCATTAGAGACGTAATATTTGTAATCTGTGCCAATATTACAGCGGACATCACTTAAAACCAGTTGTAAGGATTCGCAGATGGCTAGTGTAACGTCATACGTCGACCGGAAAAGGAATTAATTTATCCGCGCTAAAATTAAATGTACATGGCGTATTAGTTGCATTAGGAGAGTGCATGGACACTTAGACTTCACACGTACAGTCGTGGTCAAAAGTTTACATACACTTGTAAAGAACATAATGTCATGGCTGTCTTGAGTTTCCAATAATTTCTACAATTCTTATTTTTTTATGATGGAGTGATTGGAGTACATACTTGTTTGTCACAAAAAACATTCATGAAGTTTGGTTCTTTTATGAATGTATTATGGGTCTACTGAAAATGTGACCAAATCTGCTGGGTCAAAAGTATACATACAGCAATGTTAATATTTGATTACATGTCCCTTGGCAGGTTTCACTGCAATAAGGTGCTTTTGGTAGCCATCCATAAGCTTCTGGTTGAATTTTTGACCACTCCTCTTGACAAAATTGGTGGAGTTCAGTTAAATTTGTTGGTTTTCTGACATGGACTTGTTTCTTCAGAATTGTCCACATGTTTAAGTCAGGAATTTGGGAAGGCCATTATTATTATGCTCTGGGCCTGTGTTGCTGCCAATGGAACTGGTGCTTTACAGAGAGTAAATGGGACAATGAAAAAGGAGGATTACCTCCAAATTCTTCAGGACAACCTAAAATCATCATCCCAGAGTTGGGTCTTGGGCGCAGTTGGGTGTTCCAACAGGACAATGACCCCAAACACACGTCAAAAGTTTGTAAAGGAACAGCTAAATCAGGCTAGAATTAAGGTTTTAGAATGGCCTTCCCAAAGTCCTGACTTGAACGTGTGGACAATGCTGAACAAACAAGTCCATGTCAGAAAAACAACAAATTTAGCTGAACTGCACTCATTTTGTCAAGAGGAGTGGTCAAAATTGAACCAGAAGCTTGCCAGAAGCTTGTGGATGGCTACCAAAAGCGCCTTATTGCAGTGAAACTGGCCAAGGGACATGTAACCAAATATTAACATTGCTGTATGTATACTTTTGACCCAGCAGATTTGGTCACATTTTCAGTAGACCCATAATAAATTCATAAACGAACCAAACTTCATGAATGTTTTTTGTGACAAACAAACAATCACTCTATCACAAAAAAATAAGAGTAGTAAGAAATGATTGGAAACTCAAGACAGCCATGACATTATGTTCTTTACAAGTGTATGTAAACTTTTGACCACGTCTGTAGGTGTGACAATACAAAAAACAAACTATTTGAGAAATCAGACTAATTTAGTGCATGGAAACGTAGTGAGTGGTTCTACACCTAACATCCACTGTAATGATACCAAGTACAGTAGCGTATCTAGTCGACACTACTATGATTACAATTGATATTGTTTGGCACCACAACATCTTTTTTTTATTATTTTTTTATTTACAGTATATTATGTTTATAAACTCAGGCAATATGTCCCTGGACACATGAGGACTTTGAATATGACCAATGTATGATCCTGTAACTACTTAGTATCGGATTGATACCCAAATGTGTGGTATCATCCAAAACTAATGTAAAGTATCAAACAACAGAAGAATAAGTGATGATTACATTTTAACAGAAGTGTAGATAGAACATGTTAAGAGAGAAAGTAAGCACATATTAACAGTAAATGAACAAGTAGATTAATAATTAATTTTCTACCACTTGTCCTTAATAATGTTGACAAAATAATAGAATGGTAAATGACACAATATGTTATTGCATACCGGTATGTCAGCAGCTAAATTAGGAGCCTTTGTTTGCTTACTTACTAATAAAAGACAAGTTGTCTTGTATGTTCACTATTTTATTTAAGGGACAAACTTGCAATAAGAAACATATGTTTAATGTAAATTTTTTGTTAAAATAAAGTCAATAATGCTATTTTTTGTGGTCCCCTTTATTTAGAAAAGTATCGAAATAATTTTGCTACCGGTACCAAAATATTGGTATCAGGACAACACTAACCTCCAGTATATTTTGTCACATCCATCCTCTTCTTCACCTTCTTCCTGGCCCGACCACTCCTTTTTTATTTCAGCCTGTTCAGTATTTGGAGGTACAACAATGATAGTTTGCTAGATTTTGATTGGGCAGGGTGTGCAGATCTTAGGCACATGGCTACTTGAAATGGGAATTGCGTATTAATAAGGGTTTATATTAGACTTTCATGCAAAAATCATATAATGTTTGGTTTGAAATCTTTTTAATTTAAACATGCCAGACGTCTGGAATCCCAGAATTCCAGGTAAATTTGCAATGTGACAAAGAAATGGATTTGTGCGTGCGCACACTTTAATACATCTGAATGTTTTCTTGCGTACAATGTTTTCTGTATTTGAACGTGCGGCAATTTTTAGTAGGAAATCCGCACAACTCTTAATACATGATCCCCCTGGTGAGAACTTTCCATGTCTGCAATTATTTTGTCCTAAGTGTTGACACAACCCATAAACTGGTGAAAGGCTTCAAAACCCACTTGTCTTGTAGTGGAAGTCATTAGTTTGTGCAGGCATACCTAATGTTGTGTCCCGCGCTTGTGATGACGTTTCCTTGACCTCACGTGCTCTTCTGTGCGTGTCTTTCATCCAGCGAGCGAGCTCGAGAGCGCCACAAGGCTAGCAGCAGTAAAGACAGCAGCCGCTCGGAAAAGTCCGTCATCATTAATCCTCCAGAGACGTCCTCCCAGGATTCTCCGGTGCACAACGGCGAGCCACTGCCAGGAGAGCCCATGCCGGCGGCGTCGGATCCTGGTGAAGAGGGACAGGTATTAATCCACAGTGTACACATGAGCGGTTTAATGGTTGTGCTGTAATCACAATGCTTATCTGGAATAATCACATGACCCAGTCTTGCTATTGTGAAATGCTTTGCTGCAACCTTTGTAATGGTTTAGTGCCACGCTGGCCAACACACACACACACACACACACACACACACACACACACTCACAATGGTGTCAAGGGATCAAGTAGGTCAAAGGATTATTGCTCACTCTTGTGCAACAGGGGTCTTCTACATGATAAAATAGTATAGTAGTCTACGCATTAGAATACAATTATGTATTCATCTTTGTTATAATGTAGTGTAGTGTTGTCCCGATACCAATATTTTGGTACCGGTACCAAATTATTTCCCCATATTTCTGCACAATAGCTCAGATATGGCAACACTGGCGAGCAGTAGAGAATATGAAGTGATTTTTGGTCTAGAACATATTTTGATTTATTCATTATTGACATATTTCTTACCACTTACTGTTGTATATTTTTATGAGATTTCCAGTTAATTTTATCTACTATTATTAAACCCACAATTTGGGTTCATTTACTCTTTCAATGTCCGTCTATTTGTATTTGTGTTTGACTTTCTCTTCTACTGTTACCAAATAGTTTTTTTTTGTCAAACCATCTCTTAAATGTATTAATGTATTCTGTTATTATTTGTATTCGCTTCTGTGTGTGCCCCCTGTTGTATGTTTACCTGGCACAAGACATTGTAGTTGGTAGCAAACACATAGCATCAGCTCAAAGTTGGTAGCAAACATGGCGCCCTGTAGTCACGTGTGTGCCTTTCGACCAATCATTGAGGAGATGACGGAGTTGGCCATACTCTCTCTATACACGACTGTGGCTCAAACAAACAGAAGACGTCTGGAGCTAAAGTCATAGAGAAGCACAAAAATTATGACTGAAGTGGTGAAGCTATATTTTCATTTGGACTTTAATTGTATCGACAGTTTAGTTAAGAAAAATATTCACTATTAATTTAGTTTATTTTAGCACAACATAGCTGTACGTCCATTTATTTCTTGTCAGTTATCTATGAGTGCCTCCTTATGCAGTATATTTGATAAGTACTTAATTTTCTAATCCTAAGGTTTATGTATTCAATAAATACAAATCTTTGTGATTAACACATGGTTTCATATCATTTGACAAGGTTGTAAACTGTTAGTAGGTTAGATATAATTATTGAATATGATTAAATTAGGAATAAGATTACTAATTCAGTTTTAATATTTTAGTGGGCCTCGGGCACCGAGATCAAAAAGGTTAAGAACCCCTGATGTAGTGCATACTAACAATATGGGGAGACAGTGTTTTACAAGCAATATTGGATACCAAAATCATTTTCCCAATTTTTGGATGTAAGCAAAACATCCGGCAGCTGCTTAACATGCTTATTTATGCGTATTTGTTCTTATCAAATCTATTGAAAGGAAAACAAGCTGTGGTTTAACAAGGCTGATGTGCTGCATGACTTCTTGTTGTTGTCATTAAAGTGTTGCCTTTCAGGGTCTTTTGCTGATGAAACTAATGATATTGAACATGCTGAATAGTGATGCTTGAAAAGGGCTTGCAGGCAAAATATTATTTTTAAAAAAATGTTTTAGCTTTATTGATTGTTTGTTTTTATTATACTTTATTATTTACTTTTAGCTTTATTGTTTGTTTGTTTGTTTGTTTGTTTTTATTATATTTTATTATTTACTTCTAATTTAACTAATACAATTTGGACACCTCAACTCTTTTAAACCTTTATTGTGTTATTTAATGTTATTTTTATTTATTTATATGTTGTACTTTTTAAATTGTTTTTGTTTGTTTGCCTTTTTTAATACCATATTTCTTTTTTCACACTGAAACTTGTCTTATTTTATTCTTCCCCCAAGGAAGTATGCTAACCGTTCCCATGTTAGCACGCTATAACGTTTTACTTCTTACTTCTCTACATCTTAGCAAATTGTGTACGTTTGAAACCAAACATCGTGGATTTTGGTAATTTCCGCCACCTTGTAAGCATGCTAACTATTCCCGTGTTAGCATGCTAATGTCAGCATGCTTACAATTTATGGAGGCATTTTAGCGAATTGTGTATGTTTCACACCTAAATGCATGGGTTTTGATACTTGGTATCATCTTGTACAGAAAGTATGCTAACTGTTCCTCTTTTAGCATGCTAACTTTAGCATGCTAACTCTTTATGCTCGCAATTGAAGTAATTTCATACATTAAAACCTATTAAAACCATTGGCACCATCTCGCAAGTATGCAAACTAATCTTATGTTAGCATATGCTAACATTTTATGCTAGCTTTTGAGCAATTTTTTTTTACCTTTAAACTTAAAAATCATATATAGCAATACTTGTTGACATAATGTACCGTATTTTTCGGACTATAAGTCACAGTTTTTTTTCATAGTTTGGCCGTGGGTGCGACGTATACTCCGGAGCGACTTATGTGTGAAATTATTAACACATTACCGTAAAATATCAAATAATATTATTTATCTC
This sequence comes from Entelurus aequoreus, assembly GCF_033978785.1. NCBI lineage: Eukaryota > Metazoa > Chordata > Actinopteri > Syngnathiformes > Syngnathidae > Entelurus > Entelurus aequoreus. Next base: position 15,874,261 of record NC_084744.1, on the reverse strand, counting down.
ATTCACGTAAGAGACGAAGAAAATGTCCGCAATCGTCACACACACATCAGCAATCGTCACACACACGCCAACCAATAAGAATTCGGCGGGGGAGGGTCATGGCAGAAGTGCATTGTGGGTCATGGTATGCTAACTGCTATATGCTATACGCGACTGCCGGAGCTATTAAAATAGATCACATCAACATTGGCGGGAATTATAAAAACTGAGAAGGGCTGAACTAAAATGGCACCGAAAAGGAAATCATATACTGCAGATTACAAGCTGGACGTAGTGAAATATGCAGCAGAGAACGCCAATCGAGCAGCAGAAAGAAAGGACGCTAGCGGGGCGCATACCAGGGGAGGAAGATTTTATCGGATTTAGCGATCAGGAGTGACAGATTGTTTGGTAAACCTACAGCATGTTCTATATGTTATAGTTATTTGAATGACTCTTGCCATGATGTGTTACGTTAACATACCAGGCACGTTCTCAGTTGGTTATTTATGCCTCATATAACGTACACTTATTCAGCCTGTTGTTCACTATTCTTTATTTATTTTAAATTGCCTTTCAAATGTCTATTCTTGGTGTTGGGTTTTATCAAATAAATTTCCCCCAAAAATGCGACTTATACTCCAGTGTGACGTATGTATGTTTTTTTCCTTCTTTATTGTGCATTTTCGGCCGGTAAGACGTATACTCCGGAGCGACTTATAGTCCGAAAAATACGATAAGGATACTAACTGCTTCTTTGTTACGTGATGACATTTGAAAATATATAATTATAATGTTAACATGCTAACTTTTTTTCTAGCTAATTTTACATTCGTCTTGAAAACAACTAACCAAAAGAAAGCAATGAAAGTAAGGTATAGGTTCACATCACAGATAGCAGGCCCATTCAACAATTTCAGTGGGCATTTCCTAGCTTATTTATTTAAATGTTTTTATTTATCTAGTTATCTTTTTTACAATATTGGCTCTTACCGCTAAGAAAACATCTGGCCCTTGGATCAATGTAAGTAAGGACCCCTCTGATCACAGGTGTACCTACAGTAGGGACATTGTTAATTAGTGTGTTTGGCGAGACATGGACTACCTGCAGACGACATTGTTACCATCTACACCACTCTCATCAGGCCGTGTCTGGAATATAGCTCAGTGCTCTTAGTGGGCTGCTCCAAAACACAACAGGCAGAGCTAGAGCAAGTCCAGAAACGTGCCTGTAAAATCAATACGAGGAGAGCTGGAAACATCTCAGAACCCCTATCATCACTCCAAACCAGGAGAGAGGAGGCTGCAGTGAAGCTGGTCAGGGATATGCATGATGAGCAACACCCTCTGCATGACCTGCTACCTCCGACACGAGGCAGCCGCACTGCCAGGACATTGAGGAACCAACATAAGCTGGCTGAGCCCAAAGCCAAGACAAAGAGACTTAAAAACTCTACCCTGCATACTGCAATTAAGCTGTATAATGACACTATCTAATTAAATAAGTAATACAGTCATATACCAGAATGCTAATAGTTTCCATGCTGCTGTTGCCCTGAAAATGTTTTTTTTATATAAAATACTGTCTGTTCTTTTCATTTTTATATTTTTGTTTGTTTGATATTCATTGTAAAGTTCAGCTGTTTTTTCAGTGGGGCCCTGGCTCCACTGCAAGCATGAATTAATAAAGTCAAGTCAAGTCAGTTTATAGAAAGAATCGATTGACACGCTTTTAAGAAATTCCAAAGGTCCAACCTATGACTCTGCCTCCTAGAAAAAGAAAGCCACATTCCAGGATGTCATGTGACTGCCAGTTTGTAGTTTCCGTCCATTGTCCACACCGTAAGATAATCTGCGCTCTTGTAGTCGAGTTCGCCCTGCGGACAAATGTGGCACCGCAGCCAAGCACGTCCATCACCTCAGCCTCTGTCCAGAGCGGCATTTTAGGTCTTCTTCACACAAACGGGCTCCTGTGCATTCTTGCAGGCTGAGATCAGATAGAGGAAAGCTGATAGGAATATCCCGGCATGTTCACACGCATGTTTGCGACATATGATGCCAGCAGCGCTCTCGTCTCTCGCTGCTTTGTGGGCTCGTTGGATGTTGGGACTCGGTGCCAGAGGGCAGCAGATTGGGTTTCCTGGCAACGTTGGCTACGACTAAAGCGAAAGCACAATAATCTACTCTTGTCTTTTAGGGGAATATCAGACCTGAGTTATTTGCATATGAATACAACTACTACAGCATTATTGGAGTATACTGATACTTCAAAGGATTCTATCGTGACTGACATGATACTCTGTGATAACCTATGACATGGTATCATTGTATTGCGTTATTGATACAGCAAACCATTGTATCAACAATTATATGACATACACGTATTGTATCCTTAATAATATTGCATCATGATACATTATCGATATAGCAAAAGAGTGTTACTGTAATTATATTGTATACAGTATGGTATCATTATTATGGTATTAATACAGGATAAGTGTTGTACAAAACCCAAAACCAGTGAAGTCGGCACGTTGTGTAAATCGTAAATAAAAACAGAATACAATAATTTGCAAATCCTTTTCAACTTGTATTCAATTGAATAGACTGCAAAGACAAGATATGTAATGTTCGAACTGAGACACTTAATTTTTAACTTAATGGCAGCAACACATGGGAAAAAAACACTGTGTTACATGGCCTTTCCTTTTAAAAACACTCAGTAAACATTTGGGAACTGAGGAGACCAATGTTTGAAGCTTTTCATGTGGAATTATTTCACATTCTTGCTTGATGTACAGCTTAAGTTGTTCAACAGTCCGGGATCTCCGTTGTCGTATTTTACGCTTCATAATGCGCCGCACATTTTCAACAGGAGACAGGTCTGGACTACAGGTAGACCAGTCTAGTACCTGCACTCTTTTACTACGAAGCCACTCTGTTGTAACACGTGCAGAATGTGGCTTGGCATTGTCTTGCTGAAATAATCAGGGGCGTCCATGAAAAAGACGTTGCGTGGATGGCAATATATGTTGCTCCAAAACCTGTATGTACCTTTTAGCATTAATGGTGCCTTCACAGATGTGTAAGTTACCCATGCCTTGGGCACTAATACACCTCCATACCATCACAGATGCTGGCTTTTGAACTTTGCGCCTATAACAACCCGGATGGTTCTTTTCCTCTTTGGTCGGGAGGACACGATGTCCACAGTTTCCAAAAACAATTTGAAATTTGTACTCGTCAGACCACAGAACACTTTTCCACTTTGCATCAGTCCATCTTAGATGAGCCCATGTGGTGATATCCTTTACACACTGATGTTGGTTTGTGATGCAGTACCACCTGAGGGACCCATGGTCATTTTGGCATTTTGTCTTGTATGATGACACTTAGTATGTTGTGTTTTGTTGTCAGTGTGTACAAGTGGCCATATTGAAGTAAGTATCTGTCTGCTCTCTGACAAGGTAGTTATTCCATTCTTTACATCCACCATGCATTCTTTGCATTATTGTAGCGGCCCAGCAGCCTGATTAGTGCAGAGTTCATCTTGGAGAGTGGGGGGGATTAATCCTCTTAGAGGCTGCAGTGTATTAGCTGTGTCACTTGGTTATTGTTTAGCAGCAACAGTGCATGACAGCCACCTGACTCTTTGCTGGAGAAATGGTTGCACATAGATTGTTCCAGTGTGATGCTGATCGGCCAAAAATTTGTTGTGTCTAAATCGTGGGTCAGCAACCCGCAGCTCTTGCGGCTCTTCAGCGCCGCCCTAGTGGCTACCTGGAGCATTTTTAAAAATGATTGAAAATGGAAAAAGATGGGGGGAAAATATTGTTTTTGTTTTAGTATGTTTTTTGTTTGAGGACAAACATGATACAAACCTTCCCAATTGTTAGAAAGCCCACTGTTTAATATGTTTAATAAGAGTAGTGGATGAACATCGTTTTGTCCTACTAATTTCGGCGGTTCTTGAACTCACCATAGTGTGGACTGTGACGCAACAGTTTGTTTACATGTAAAATCTTCCACTCCTTCTTTGTCTCATTTTGTCCACCAAAAGTTTCATGCTGTGCGTGAATGCACAAAGGTGCGCTTTGTTGATGATGTTATTGACTTGTTGGAGTGCTAATCAGGCTATTTAGGCTAGCTGTATGTACATATTGCATCATTATGCCTCATTTGTAGGTATATTTGAGCTCATGTAATTTCCGTTACTTTTATCCTCTTTGTATATAATTGTGTTTTGCATGCTTCATGACACATTATCTGTATGTAATATTGGCTGCATTTCAGATAGTTGTTTGTGTGCCATGTTGTTCCAGACCACAGCAAACGTTACCTAGCTTGCCAAATATTGTAATAAATGTATTATAAGAAGACATCCTGCCATTTCCTTTAACTTGGACACACACATCAATACCTTTGGCCATTAAAAGCCAGTAATTTCCAGGAGTTATCTCACCTTCTAAATAGCCTCTGATTTACTAATGGTTTCTAATGTTGTAAAAATGTGTAGAACAAATATTAAATTTCAACATTTCTGTCAACGAAGATTTGCTTCAGCCTGCGACACATAGTCATTTTGATAGTAGGCTATTATAAGTTTCTCACCCTCTAAATAGCCTGTGACTAGTGATGGGTCCGGCAACACCGATGCATCGGCGCATGCGTCGAGCTCATAGAGCGATACCCTGTGTCGGTGCGCGTATCGATTTTAGAAAGTCACGTGACCGAACACGAGCTGTTTTGGTTACGTGACCGATCATGAGCTGTTCTGGTCACGTGACCGCTCATGAGCTGTTCCGGTCACGTGACCGATACGCGAACTGTATCGCACTGACGCCTGCGCGCCAAACTGTGTTTATTAGGAAGCGGCGCAATGCATGTTGTTGACGAACACCGCTAGGACCGCTTGTTGTCACTGACACTCAAAGTTGCATTTCAAAATTACACAGAATAAATGTGTTTATTTTGTTTAGAATTCAGATGGGTTTGATTTGGTGCGCGGCATATACTGTATTTGCTGTGCGGCGCACGGTGTGCGCGGAGGACGCTTGAGCACTGCGCAGTTGCGCAGGCGCGCACCTTAAAGGGAATGTTGCTTACAGGGCACAGAGGAGGCGTCAGTGCGATACAGTTCGCGTATCGGTCACATGACCAAAGCAGCTCATGATCGGTCATGTGACTTTCTAAAAGCGGTACGTGCACCGACACAGGGTTTCGCTCTATGAGCTCGACGCATGCGCAGATGCATCTGTGTTGCAGGACCCATCACTACTGTTACTAGAGAAGGTACAGGAATGACGGCGTGGCAAAGTTGGTAGAGTGGCCGTACCAGCAATCGGAGGGTTGCTGGTTACTGGGGTTCAATCCCCACCTTCTACCATCCTAGTCACGATACATGTTCACATTATTTATTGACTGTATCTAAAAAAGATAAAAATATATTTTTATTTAAACGAAGATATGAAATAATCCTAAATGAAATACAATGACTTGGTTTATATTATTGTATATACTAGGTCATAAAATCAGTGTCAGTTGAGTCGGTCCATAGGTTGCCTGTAGGGATTTTTAATGTCCAGCAGATGTCAGTATTTAGTGACACAGTATCGACACAGTATCAATACAGTTTTGCAATGTGTCGAAACGCTTCATGAGGCCTCATCAACCCATCACTACCTGTGACTTACTAATGGTTTCTAATGTTGTAACAATGTGTAGAACAAATATTAAATTTCAACATTTTTGTCAACGACGATTTGCTTCAGCCTGGGACCCATAGTCATTTTGATAGTAGGCTATTATAGCTAATATAGACACTTACGTCATGTGTTGCCTTTATTTTAAGACTTATATACGGCTTTTCATTTTTTGCGGCTCCAGACAGATTCGTTTTTTGTATTTTTGGTCCAATATGGCTCTTTCAACGTTTTGGGTTGCCGACCCCTGGTCTAGCTTATAAGATTTAGAGTTACTTTATCTCTCCAGTGCTGTACAAAATCATATTGGAGTGTGAGATGTTAGCAATACTATAGTAACATCAATAACAACTACAATGTCCCTCGGTAGGGTGCAGGTGTTTTGTGTTTTTTTAGTTAGCAGGATACTTACTGGTTTAAGGGGGATGACGAACAGGCTGGGCAGCGCCACTGACTCAAAAAGCAGAAATACATGTTTGTGTCTGTACCTTTAACCTGATCCTCACCAAAATATCATGCACCATCCCGCTGTAAAGTTTCTTTGGAATTAGTTGTGTACATTGTGTGTAGTCTTGCTGCGTACTTGCACTTGTTCCCATTGGTCTAAAATGTTAAAATTATTTGTATCTATTCTTTGGTAGTTTTTTAATTATGTATGTATATTATTTATTTACATTGTTTATATATTACCGAATTGACACAACCATATGACAGCCAGAATTGTAAGATAATTTTTTTTTTGTTATATGTCGGAGCTGCTTCTCATCATCATTCTTTGTTTAAAAATAGAACATGCACATTCTGAAATTGGACACAACATAATGTTGTTGGGCTTTTTTTACACTTACATGTTGTGGTTAATAGTATTCTATCTTTATGTGTCGTTATTTATACTTTCTGAATCAGTTATGTGATAATGTTCATCAATCCACTCATCCATCCATCCATTTTCTACCGCTTGTCCCTTTTTGGGGTTGCGGGGGGTGCTGGAGCCTATGTCAGCTGCATTCGGGCGGAAGGCGGGATACACCCTGGACAAGTCGCCATCTCATCGCAGGGCCAACACAGATAGACTCATCGGTGTTAATTTTCACATTTAGAACAGCAGTTTATTTCATTCAAAAACTTCAGTTCATTTTTATACCTAGCAAACTCATCCCGCGGCCCGTACGTTTGACACCCCTGGGCTAGAGGCTTACCGCGGTAACATTAAGCCAAACATGTTAGCTTCCTTATGCTCCTGTAGCTTTGCCACGAAAAGCTGCTTTATGCAATACTTCATAGGAATAACAAGCATTAAAGGAGCGACGTCACACTTGTATAAACCCTTTTCCCCACCTTTGCTTTCACAAATCAGTGTCCTCCCTCTCCGCCCTGCCCCCCAAACACTCCAGTAAAAGGGGAATTAATGATCCATGGACTGCGATGGAAAGAGGACTGTCCATTGTTCAATAACGGACAAGTCGTGTTGACACATTTGTGATCATAAGGCCTCACTTGTTTTTTTTTAATCTAGCCCTGATGTCTTCTCTCATTGGTTGCATGAGGTAAAATATGCAGCGTGCATCTTCACACCGAGAACAGTGAATAGCTAATGACAAGAATGAATGACAATGTAAACGTGTCTGTGGTGCAGATACGATAAGAAGATCAGATTGTGACTCTAATTTGTAATGGCGGCTGAGGAAATATTCATGGTTGTGTGTGTGTGTGTGTGTGTGTGTGTGTGTGTGTGTGTGTGTGTGTGTGTGTGTGTGTGTGTGTGTGTGTGTGTGTGTGTGTGTGTGTGTGTGTGTGTGTGTGTGTGTGTGTGTGTGTGTGTGTGTGTGTGTGTGTGTGCGTGTGTGTGTGCGTGTGTGTGTGTACCTCACGTCAGAGTGTGCGTCCCCCTGCATGCATGCGTGCCGTCCTACATTACATCAAAGCGTGTTTGAAGACTTCCCATTATGAAAGTCCAAGATTGTCTGTAAATAGCAGAAGAGCAAGAGAAGTCAGTTGCTGTTGCGCGTGCAAAAAACACGACAAAAGCAGCATAATGGACGAGTAAATGTTGATTTTACTCTCGTTTTACAACCACTGAAAAAAAAGGTCAATTTAAAGTAATTCATTGTTCAGGACAATGTAAAAGTAAATATGATGTGATTCATTGGTTAATGCTCATTTTGAGAGATTAGTAGTACCGTATTTTTCGGAGTATAAGTCGCTCCGCAGTATGAGTCGCACCGGCCGAAAATGCATAATAAATAAGGAAAAAAACATATATATAAGTCGCACTGGAGTATAAGTCGCATTTTTGGAGGAAATGTATTTGATAAAACCCAACACCAAGAATAGACATTTGAAAGGCAATTTAAAATAAATAAATAGTGAACAACAGGCTGAATAAGTGTGAAGTGAAGTGAAGTGAATTACATTTATATAGCGCTTTTTCTCAAGTGACTCAACGCGCTTTACATAGTGAAACCCAATATCTAAGTTACATTCAAACCAGTGTGGGTGGCACTGGGAGCAGGTGGGTAAAGTGTCTTGCCCAAGGACACTACGGCAGTGACTAGGATGGCGGAAGCGGGGATCGAACCTGCAACCCTCAAGTTGCTGGCACGGCCGCTCTACCAACCGAGCTATACCGCCCCAAGTGTACATTATATGACGCATAAATAACCAACTGAGAACGTGCCTGGTATGTTAACATAACATATTATGGTAAGAGTCATTCAAATAACTATAACATATAGAACATGCTATACGTTTACCAAACAATCTGTCACTCTTAATCGCTAAATCCCATGAAATCTAGTCTCTTACGTAAATGAGCTAAATAATATTATTTGATATTTTACGGTAATGTGTTAATAATTTCACACATAAGTCGCTCCTGAGTATAAGTCGCACCCCCGGTCAAAATATGAAAAAAACTGTGACTTATACGTGTGGTCCGAAAAATACCGTAGTATTTTTTAAAATATCAATATTAGCCTTAATTGTTTTCCCTATTTTCTGTAATAATAAAATGTTGCCAGCATGGTCTAATTAGAAGTTTATGTGCAGAAGTCATGAACTATAGTGCACTACAATTATTTGTTTATGAAAATGTTTTTATATGTTTTTGTTTTTTTGCCCTAAAGCTATAACCACGGTTAACTCTCATAGGCGCTGATTTTATAATTTAGCACCTCTCTGTGTGCAAATCTTACTCTCCACCCACAGTCTGAATGCTTCTGTATATATGTATATAGTATAATATTTAATATTTAAACAACACATTCAGAACATTCGTTCTCAGGACCGGACTGTGCACCTCCCCTCCTTTTGCACTATTTTTCTTTTCTTTCCTTCCTGTGTCTTGCATATTTGTAGACTGTCGCACTGATACTGGAGTTGCTTTTAATCTCATTGTACCTGTGTATAGTGACAATAAAAGACATTCTATCTATTCTATCTATGTATATATTTTGACATATCACACCAGGCTTTGCCATGTTTTTAAATGTTTAATTATTATATTACATGTATATAATTTATAATTTTTTCATTTTCTTAAAATAAAATGTATGTTTTGGTATTTAATAATTAGGTAATTTTATCACCGGCAGGATGATAACTGGTGAGATAAAATACAAGCACAATTAGTTTATTATTCATTATTTTCTATGGCAATGTTTTTTAATTGTTGTCAAATTCTGATTATTTTAATAAGGAAAAATAATTTTAATGTTAAGATGAGGTGGCGACTTGTCCATGGTGTACCCCGCCTTCCGCCCGTGTGCAGCTGGGATAGGCTCCAGCACCCCTCACGACCCCGAATGGGACAAGCGGTAGAAATGGATGGATGGATTCTAAAATGTTAAAATACAAATAATACATTCTCATTTTATTCAAATTAATTGTATTTTATTAAGTTATTAATAAAAATACCTGTAATAATTATTTCCAAAATGTTTAACCAAACTAATAAATCTATTTAGTAAAGGTGAATATTACTTTTTTTTTTTTTAAAGTAATATAGTAAAATGTTGTATCCCTCACCTGCAGGATGATAACTGGGGAGAGACCACCACGGCGGTGACGGGCACTTCGGAGCTCAGCATCTCCCAGGAGGAAGTGGTCGGCTTGGGAAAGGGCATACAGGACCGGACCAGAAGCTTCCGCCGCTATCTCCCCCTCGCTGTGGGCGTGTGCGGGGGCCTGCTGGTGCTGGCCACCCCTCTGGTTTTCCTGCTTCTACCCGTCATCGTGTGGCCCGAGAGGCTGCAGCCGTGCGGCGCCGCCTGCGAGGGTCTCTTCCTGTCCCTGTCCTTCAAGCTTCTCATGCTCCTCACCGCCATATGGGCCTTGTTTCTGCGGCCGGCCCGCGCCAGCCTGCCGAGGGTGTGCGCGTGTCGGGCCTTCCTCACCACGCTCACCCTCCTCCTCACCATGTCCTACTGGCTCTTCTACGGCGTCAGGATACTCGATGCACAGGTGCGTCCACTGTGGATTTGGGAATATTTCACAGCCAAATATGTATGCACAAAATATCAATGTGACACTAACACAACAGGAACTGTCCTGGTTGGTCCACAAGTCTACAAGTTAAATAAACCTGCTACTGCGGTGTATATGACGATTATCAACATAAACAGCAGTTATGTATTGGGAATGTTATCAATCAACCAATCAAAGTGTATTTATATAGCCCTTAATCACAAGTGTCTCAAAGGGCTGCACAACCCACAACGACATCCTCGGCTCAGATCCCACATTAGGGCAAGAAAAAAGTCAACCCAATGGGATACAATGAGAAACCTTGGAGGGGACCGCAAATGTGGGCACCCCCCCCCGTCCCCCTCCTGGCCGACCGGTGCAATGGACGTCGAGTGGATCTAGTTAATAGTGTGAGAGTCCAGTCCATAGTGGGGCCAGCAGGGGATCATCTTGAGTGGAGACAAGTCAGCAGCGCAGAGACGTCCCCAACTGATGCACAGATGAGTGGTCCACCCTGGGTCCCGACGACTTTGAACAGCTAGCGCAACATCTGTGGTCCCCTAATAACCTCTCCACGCAGGAGAGTGGGGCAGAGCAGAAAAGAGACGGCAGATCAACTGGTCTAAATGGGGGAGTCTATTTAAAGGCTAGCGTATACAAATGAGTTTTAAGATAGGACTTGAATGCTTCTACTGAGGTATCAAATCAAATCACCAAAAATGATTCCCGGGCGCGGCCACCGCTGCTGCTCACTGCTCCCTCATCTCCCCGGGGGTGAATAAGGGGATGGGTCGTATATTTTATACGTAAGTAGTAAAACCTTAAAGTCGCATCTTAAGTGTCAGTATAGGTATATACCAGTGGCGTGCGGTGAGGTTAATGTCTGGTGAGGCACGACTGCATCATCACAGTCAGATTTACAAACATGAACCTGCAGTGCAGGTGTACCTAATGTTGTGTCCCTGCGGTCGTTCGCGGCTCCTGCAGCGCGAGCATTGTTGTTTTTGCACTTTTTGGCTTCTTGTTAAGTGACTTTTTTTGGGTGTATTCGGTCTTGCACGTGGAGGGTTTGGGTGTGGGCTTTGGTTGGTGTGGCCGCGCCGCTCCCGTCGGGCGGTGCATTCTGCGGCGGAGGTGCTTGGCACCAGGAGGCGGGGTTATGAGACGAGCCTCTCACAATGTGTCTTCGCAGCAGAGTTTTATGATCGCTCAGCACTAAAAATATGGTACACACATACAGTTGTTGACAAAATACACTGTACATTATATACCTCAGCTAACTAAACTATGGAAATGTATAATATAATTCATATAGCAATACGGTCTCACTGCACAGCAGGCCAGCAGTTAGCCGAGTCATTGCGCACAATCCATGTTGAGGCACAAATCAGTGACGTGCCTCAACTGGCTGCTGATCACCGCACCGTCTCTTCTCAGTATTTGAACGGCAAATGTGAAAATAAAAATAAAAATAATCTAAAACTGGTGAAGTTAAATGGAAAATAACTTTAGTATAATCACTGGATACATATAACAATTTAATTATTATTTTTTTCTTTTTACTTTTTTTTTTCTTTCCATGATGGCAGGTGAGGCCGTGCCTCCCCTGCCTCTAGTGACGGCACGCCACTGGTATATACATAGGTATACATGTATATAGGTATATAAAGGTATACACAGTGTAGGCGTAATATGATCAAACGTTCTTGTTCTTGTCAAAAGTCTAGCAGCCGCATTTTGTACCAACTGTAGTCTTTTAATGCTAGACATAAGGAGGCCTGAAAATAACATGGTACAGTAATGGAGACGAGACGTAACGAACGCATGAATTTTGCAGGATGAGGACTACCACGGCGTGGTCCAGTTTGCCGTGTCCCTGGTGGACTCCCAGCTCTTTGTCCACTATCTGGCTGTGGTGCTGCTGGAGCTGCGCCACCTGCGACCCTGCTACAGCGTGTGCGTCATCCGCTCCACCGACGGAGAAACACGTCACTACAACATAGGACAGCTCAGGTAAAAGCTACAATACTGACTTTTCTTATTGCCCGCAGTCTCCTCTCTGATAATAATATAAAGTCTATCCATCTAAAAATGTAAATAATCTAGCCTGATCAGTGGCCTTGTGGTTAGAATGAGATTGGTAGGTCGTGAGTTCAAACCCCGGCAGAGTCATACCAAAGACTATAAAAATGGGACCCATTACCTCCCTGCTTGGCACTCAGCATAAAGGGTTGGAATTGGGGGTCAAATCACCAAAATGATGCTGCTCACTGCTTCCCTCACCTCCCAGGGGGTGGAACAAAGGGGATGGGTCAAATGCAGAGTAATTTCACCACACCTAGTGTGTGTGTGACCATCAGTGGTACTTTAACTTTAAAGGACAAAAATAAACACATGGCTTCAGACTCTGCAGTATTATACTCTATAGTCTCCACTTTGCTGCAGTAATCAGTTTTCTTATTGACCTCAGTCTCCTCTATGATAGTATCCAAAATGACAAAAATAAGCACACAAGTTTATGTTAGCTGCGGACTCTGCAGTATTATACTCCATAGTGTCCATTTTTCTGCAACACTCATTTTTCTTATTGCCCTCATTCTCCTCTATGATAGTATCCAAAATGACAAAAACAAGCACACAAGTTTATGGTCGCTGCAGACTCTGCAGTAGTATGTTTGTATAGTCCACAGTCTTCACTTTGCTGCAGCACTCAATTTTCTTATTGCCCTCATTCTCCTCTATGATAGTATCCAAAATGACAAAAATAAGCACACAATTAATGTTAGCTACGGACTATGTAGTATTATACTCCATAGTGTCCATTTTGCTGCAACACTAATTTTTCCTATTGCCCTCAGTCTTCTCCCCGATATGTTATAAATACTTCTGTTCCCCTCCTGTTGGTGTTTGTGTCCCAATCTGTCACCTGAATTGTTCAAATCACCCTGGCTTTGGTTTTCTCTGTACTCCTATTTTCAATTGAACCAATGAAGGCACAACCCAAGCTGTATTGTCCGAAGTTTTAGATTGAGGATTAAGACCCTCTCCTTTAATTTCAGCATTCAGAACGCCGCTCTGACCATACTGGAGTATTACTACAAAGATTTTCCCCTCCACAACCCGGCGCTCCTCTCGGCCTCAAAGCACAGAGCTGCCAAACATTTGGCTGGATTAAAAGTTTACAACGTTGACGGTAAGTACTTCGCATTCCAGTATTCACCTCATATGTTGTTATTAGTTGGGTTTTGTGCTTACGAGATGGAGTAGAACCTCTAAAATTGTACACAATCCACTTTCGGACACTGCTTTCAGGATTATAAGCAATTTTGACCAAATAAGAATATAAATAATCAGTGATGTGGTCAAAATGTGGCCAACATAAAACCTTTATTAACTGTTCAGGCAATGTTTTAAGCGAAGATTGAAGATTCGTAATTGTCGTACCTGTTAAAAAACACTTTAAACATTAGTGCCTGGTAAGTAATTATCTTCGCACAAACACTAAATATCATATCACTTTCTGAAGTGCGTACCATTACTTTACTTTTATTTTTATTATTATTATTGTTTATTATTTAGGACAGGGACCTGTATGCACCGTAGTCCTATGTCGCAATAAGTGTCATTTCCTGTTCTCTGTTCATCACACATTTTTTTGTTGCCAAAAAAGGGTCAAGTCTTTTTTTTAAATTACATTTAATAATGTATACCAGGGACAAAAACACAATGTACAGTAAAAAAATGTTTTGTTCCCAATCAAAGACACTGCAGTTTACTGGAGGCTTTAATGACAACAGTTTTAAAGCAGCAATAAAGAAATGTAGGCAACACTTTAGTATGGGGAACATATTCACCATTAATTAGTTGCTTATTAAAGTAAAAAAGACTTAATTTAGAGTTATTTGGACACTAAGGGAACATATTAGGGTTAAGGTTAGGGTTAGGGTTAAGGTTAGGGTTATGGTTACTAATAAGCAATAATTCTGAGGTTATTGAGGGAAGACTCTTAGTTAATGGCTTACTGGTTGTATAATAAGGCCCTTGCAGAATAAGGCATTAATAAGAACTTAATAATGACTAATTAAGAGCCTATATGTTACTAATTTGCATGTTAATAAGCAACTAATTAATGGTGAATATGTGTTCTCCATACTAAAGTGTTACCGAAATGTATAAAAAATTGTTTTCTTCTTGTTTTTTTAAATATCTATCAGATGGCCTTTTATTATTGATTATTGACTATAGCCCTAATATACTGAGCAACCAGGACAGAGACTTGATTACCGCTCTCCTGCGTCACACTTAACACTATTTCCTGTTCTATGGTTATCATCACATTTTCGCTATTTGCCTCACTGGTAGCCTTTTGTGGTGGCATCACCAAAAAGTCAAGGATAATGCATAACACATGAAGTCCATACGAAAAGGTGCTGTAATTTGATGATACTGTACATTGATTGCATTGCATCATCACAGTGCGACGTCAGTTCACCCGCGGTATGTAAATGCAATTAGTTTGTCGTATTTTTTTACGTAGTTGTGATCTCCTGCTCTTTATTGCCCACTTCTTTTATGAACTGCAGCATTGAGAGCAAGACTGAGACAGTATCTGTGGGAGAGTAAGTAGTGAGGAGAAAGCCCTCCCCCCCCCTCCCCCCCCCACTCCCCCCACACCCACCCATGCACTTTTAAAGCACAGGAAGTGGCTCACGTCATGGCTCGGTTCACCCACCAAGCCCGTGTGCTTGACATAATGGATACACTGCATCCCCACCCCACGAACAAACACGACTCACGTCGCACTTTCCAACATCCCATCCTCACCGCGTGCACACGGCCAAGGCGTTCATGATGCTGCATCCAGTGCGGCGTCCTCCATGGCCCTGCCCCCCTTCCCTCTATCAAAGAGCAGCAGAAAGGCCTCTGGGGGGCGGCGGGATTTCAACCCTTAAATAATTCATCAGAGCAATGCTGATTCCTCACATTCTCCCACATGTCGACTTCGTTGTTGCTCCCTTCCCTGTTTTCCCATAGTTTAGCATTGTTCATACCTGCACAAATGCCCGTACACACACACACACGCACACACACATACATACATACACACACACACACATTTTCCCATCATTTCCTGGTTTAATGATGTTAACATGTAAGTTTTACTGCTTTTTACTCTGCTCCTTTTACTCTGCTTCTTGCTACTGTAAAACCAACAAGAAGACTTTATGTTCATTTGTGTGCACAATATTAATGTTTAATCTAGTTGTCTATAAAAAGCATTCTGCATCTGAGGAGGCTATATACTGTATAAAGGTTTTTTCCCTTTGCTATTATTGTCTGTAATTATCAATTCAATCTACGTAGTATGTTATGAACTAATAACAATATACAATAAATATTAATTAGACTTAGACTTAGACTTCCTTTTATTGTCATTTAAATTTGAACTTTACAGTACAGGTAAGAACGAAATTTCATTGCATTAGCTCGTTGTAATGCAGGATAAAAGAGCAATAATGTGCAGATATAAATAAATAGATTACTGTACAGATAAATATATTGCACTTTTTCATATGCATCCACGTTTATGGATGTATGTTATATTGTCTTTATATTCCAGCGAGTTAATCCGTTTTTTGGGGAGGGGAATTGAGGGAATTATTTTGATGCGTTCAAGAGTCTGATGGCCTGAGGGAAGAATAAATGTGGTTGTAATGTTAATATTAATTACAAAGTGCATAAGGAATATAAAAAGTCATGTTTTATTATATTCAAGTATATTTCATATGTAATTATTGCTTCATGTTTGGTATTTTTCTACATACTGTACATAAGTATACATGATTATTCATTTGTAATAATAATTAATTTTATATTTATATTAGTGACATATAAATAATACAGTATGATATTATTAGATTATAATGACTATGATGATTTTATGATTTGATGAAGGATATGCGTCATTACATTATAAAGTATATGTTATTGAAATGTATCTGAATCATTTTTTGTTATTGTTTAATGGACATTCGATTTTAATTTAAATATAAATGTATTAGATTATTACAGATTATTATTGAATAATTATTTCATTATAGTGATGTGTAGTTTGTGTATCTATTTTTACAGGTTGTGGATGATAATAATAATACTAATAGTAGTAGTAATAATAATAACATTATTTATATGTTTTTTTTAAATTGCTGATCACTATTTGCAGTGTTTCCCATAAACTGCCAAGATACATGTGGCGGTGGGGGCGTGGCTATGGGCGTGGTCACCATGATATCATCGAGTAATTTGCATAATTTTCTCTAAAAAGGCTAAAAAAATGTATACTTACTAATTAATAATGACAGTTTTGTTTTAAACGTCCATCCATCCATCAATCCATCCATCCATCCATTTTACACTTTATGTACATATTTATATACAGATTTGAACAATAAGTTATTCACTGAAATATATTTATTAATTGTGGTTCTTACAAAAAATATATCTAATGAAATATAAAAGCTGTCTATCTGTGTTGGCCCTGCGATGAGGTGGCGACTTGTCCAGGGTGTACCCCGCCTTCCGCCCGATTGTAGCTGAGATAGGCTCCAGCGCCCCCCGCGACCCCGAAGGGAATAAGCGGTAGAAAATGGATGGGATGGAAATATAAAAGCTAAAATGTCTCTTAAAGCTCTGCCCCTTTAATTAGTGCATACTAAATAATTTAACTTTAGCCTACTACTACAACCATATTATTTACCAGCAACATAAAGGGAAACCGAGGCAGAGGTGTCATGCCACAGTCAGTAACAAATAAACAGAAAACAGTAGTGGTCAAATACAAATAAGGCAACAAGAGAAGTATCCTATACTTCTCTTTTGTAAAGTAAATCTGAACAGCCTATATGGGCATCTACAACAACTATATGATTTGCCTATGATTTGCCTGAGAAGCTGGACAGGACAAAAAAATAAAAAAATAAATCTATTTGTGGCGGACGTAATTCTTTCGTGGCGGGCCGCCACAAATAAATGAATGTGTGGGAAACACTGATTTGTATAAATAAAAATAAATAGTGGATATACTCTCATGCTTAAATTAATCACATTGTACAGTTTCTAATTTAGATGATTGTTGATATTTATTGTGACAGTGTTGATCTTTACAAATATATAAATAACACAAGTAATGCATAACTACTTTTTTAAATTATATGTTATTAAAATATATTTTTAATTAATGTTGTTATTGTTTAGGGAATAATTAGATTTTTTAAAAATAGAAATGTATTAAATTAACAATAAAAACAATATTTTTTAATTGACTGATATGTACATAAAATGTGTGAATATATTATAATATTCATAGATATACAGGGAGACAATATACATGATTGTTGATATTTAATGAGAATGTATTAATATTAATAAATGTATAGGTAGGAAACCAATTCCTTAATTATATTTTTTATTATATTTAACTCACAAGATCATCATGATAATATAATATAATATATAATCACTCGCCATACAGCAATAGATGATATCTGTCTATTACCTGTCCGCTTCTATGTTAGCTACCTCTCTTTGTTTGTAATGTATATTCTCTGCTGGATCTACTCTTTATTTTCTGCTGCCCTTTTTTTCTGCAGCTGTTACATATACTGTTATATAATGTACATGGTAATTGGGATTTGTTATGTATTGTATATATTATATAGTAATATAATATATCAGTATATATTATATACTGTATATATAATATGTAAATATTAAATATATGTTCTATTTTATATTGCTACTATGGTACATTTTTAGTCTACTTTATACCTTTTGTTTTCACCCTCTTTTTGTGCCCTTGTGTTCATTATCCTTTCCATCCTTTGTAACTGAGCTACTTTGTGGAACAATTTCCCTTGTGGATCATTAAAGTTCGTCTAAGTCTAAGTATTTTCAGTAATTTTCTGCATAATTTTGTATGATTGAGAGACATGATGCACGAGAGAAATGCCTACAAATGTAGAGAAGTTCATCTTGACAAGGTTAGAAACATCAATGTTCCTAATGGCGGATGCAAGGCCTTATAAGTGCATCAGTATGAAGGTGCGGACACTCCCTTTTGTTCTCCATGTTCTTCCACACACAACCCTTTACCTCTTCCTTATTATCAATTCACCTATGTCCTCTCCCTTTGGGGGCAGCCCCTGGGAACACAGCAGGGGCCCAGCCTGCTAATGGCAACCAGTCCCAGGCTGCAGCCGCCGCCGCCAAACGCAAAGACAGCGCCCATAACGAGCTGTACTACGAGGAGGCCGACTTTGAGAGACGAGTTCGCAAACGAAAAGCCAGGTGAGTGCGAATAAGACGGGGTAACATGAGGCGTAGACAGGAAGTGTAGGCCTTACTAAATGCTAGCGCTAGCTAGCCAGCCACTTCAACAGAATGACATGTTGAGCGATATCACTTGGCAAAGTGATGGCAGATACGTCAAAATAGGTATGCTGATATCAAGTAAGCACACTGAAGATAGAATAGAATAAAATATACTTACAGACGTTGCTTAAACTAGCAGAAAGCACATTTGTTTAAGGAGATTCTGTTCTGTGTTAGCAGGTCACACAATAGGCCACGCCCATACAAGGAAGTCAATTTATAGCAATTGTGTTGTCTAAACCTGCATGACATACTGTAGTTTTTAAGTTTCAAAATGAGAGATAACAAATCAGGCTGGGTACTTTAGTGTCATCGTACACTATATTGACAAAAGTATTTGGCCACCCGCCTTGACTCACATATGAACTTGAAGTGCCATCCTATTCCTAACCCATAGGGTTCAATATGATGTCCGTCCACCTTTTGCGGCTATTTCAGCTTCAACTCTTCCGGGAAGGCTGTCCACAAGGTTGCGGAGTTTGTTTATATATTTATATATATTTATATATTCTTCCAAAAGCACATTGGTGAGGTCACACACTGATGTTGGTGGAGAAGGCCTGGCTCTCAGTCTCCGTTCTAATTCATCTCAAAGGTGTTCGATCGGGTTCAGGTCAGGACTCTGTGCAGGCCAGTCAAGTTCATCCACACCAGACTCTGTCATCCATGTCTTTATGGACCTTGCTTTGTGCACTGGTGCACAGTCATGTTGAAAGAAGAAGGGGCCCACTCCAAACTGTTCCCACATGGTTGGGAGCATGGAATTGTCCAAAATGTTTTGGTATCCTGGAGGATTCAAAGTTCCTTTCACTGGAACTAAGGGGCCAAGCCCAACTCCTGAAAGACAACCCCACACCATAATTCCTCCGCTGACCCCTCTCTGTCAGTTTACGTGGTCTACCACTTTGTGGCTGAGTTGCTGTTGTTCCCAAACTCTTCCATTTTCTTATAATAAAGCCGACAGTTGACTTTGGAATATTTAGGAGCTAGGGAATTTCACGACTGGATTTGTTGCACAGGTGGCATCCTATGACAGTTCCAAGCTGGAAATCACTGAGCTCCTGAGAGCGGCCCATTCTTTCACAAATGCCTAAGTGCCTGATTTTATACACCTGTGGCCGGGCCAAGTGATTAGGACACCTGATTCTGATCATTTGAATGGGTGGCCAAATACTTTTGGCAATATAGTGTATCACGACATAGCATCAATATACACTATACTGCCAAAAGTATTTGGCCACCCATGCAAATGATCAGAATCAGGTGTCCAATCACTTGGCCCGGCCACAGGTGTATAAAATCAAGCACTTAGGCATGGAGACTGTTTCTACAAACATTTGTGAAAGAATGGGCCGCTCTCAGTGATTTCCAGCGTGGAACTGTCATAGGATGCCACCTGTGCAACAAATCCAGTCGTGAAATTTCCTCGCTCCTAAATAGTCCAAAGTCAACCGTCGGCTTTATTATAAGAAAATGGAAGAGTTTGGGAACAACAGCAACTCAGCCACCAAGTGGTAGGCCACGTAAACTGACAGAGAGGGGTCAGCGGATGCTGGAGCGCATAGTGTAAAGAGTTCGCCAACTTTCTGCACAGTCAGTTGCTACAGAGCTCTTCGAATTAGCCCACGTACAGTACGCTGAGAGCTTCATGGAATGGGTTTACATGGCCGAGCAGCTGCATCTAAGCCATACATCACCAAGTCCAATGCAAAGCGTCGGATGCAGTGGTGTAAAGCATGTCGTCACTGGACTCTAGAGCAGTGGAGACGTTCTCTGGAGTAATGAATCACGCTTTTCCATCTGGCAATCTGATGGACGAGTCTGGGTTTGGAGGTTCTTGCCAGGAGAACGGTACATTTCGGACTGCATTGTGCCGAGTGTGAAATTTGGTGGAGGAGGAATTATGGTGTGGTGTTGTTTTGTTTTGTTGCTCCCAACCTGGTGGGAACAGTTTGGAGCGGGCCCCTTCCTCTTCTGACATGACACCAGTGCACAAAGCAAGGTCCATAAAGACATGGGTGACAAAGTCTGGTGTGGATGAACTTGACTGGCCTGCACAGAGTCCTGACCTAAACACGATAGAACACCTTTGGGCTGAATTAGAACGGAGACTGAGAGCCAGGCCTTCTCGACCAACATCAGTGTGTGACCTCACCAATGCATTTTTGGCAGAATGGTCGAAAATTCTTAGAAACCCACTACGCAACCTTGTGGACAGCCTTCCCAGAAGAGTTGAAGCTGTAATAGCTGCAAAAGGTGGACGGACATCATATTGAACCCTATGGGTTAGGAATGGGATGTCACTTCAAGTTCATATATGAGTCAAGGCAGGTGTCCAAATACTTTTGGCAATATAGTGTATATGCTGTTATGCTTCATTAGTTAAGATAGAGTAAGACATGCTGCCATGTCTCATTTACATAAAGGGGAAAAAAACAAAAACATTGCACAGAATTTTTGCACAGATCTATAAAAAATACAACAAATAGATGTGCTATAATGTGATGTAAGTCATTCAATTTCTTTTTTCAAATACCGTATTTCCTTGAATAGCCGCAGGGGCGCTAATTAATTTAAAACGTCTTCTCACTCCTGCGCTTACCAAAAGCATGCGGGATGGGCAAGCATGCACTAATTATTTTAAAACTTCTTCTCACTCCGGCGCTTACCTTATCATGAAAAGCACATTTCATAAAAAAACGTTATTATGGTCTTACCTTTACTTATAAATGATGTCCATGTGCAGCTGCTTCTGATCAAAGGCAGTCTTCCTTATCTTTCTTCAGTTTTAAAAGTCTCTGGAGATATTCCTTTAATTATTACATCCTGCTTCGATTGAAAGTCCAGTTTAGAAAACTGTTTTATTTTAGATATGTAATCCTCCATGGTAAAAGTGCAAGCAAACGATCGCTGCTCATGCTTGCTGCTTGTTGTCTTCTTCTGCAGTACTGGTAGTCGCAAGAAGGATCACTAGCGCCCTCTACCACCAGGAGGCGGGAGTCATTCAATGACTCATATTTGACCCGGCGGAAGTGCCAAGCATGCGCTAATTATTTTGCGAAACGAGTTTGACCCGGCTGTAATTCTAGGCAGGCGAATACTATATTCCCGGCGGCAATTCAAGGAAATATGGTATGCTGCATAATGGTATGCTTCCCTTAACTCAGGAGGCTGAGAAATGAACACAATGCACTCAAATTGTGCAATGATCAGTAAAATAGATAGGTTACATAGAAATGCTATGCTGTGCTAAGCTGCATTAGTCAAGATAGAGCATGACATGCTGCTATGCCTCACTTACCTTGGAAATAAAAAAAATTAAAACGTTGCACAGATCTATAAAAGAAATAAAATAAAAGGTGATGTACTTTCGTGATGCATCTTTATGCAAGATAGTGCATGACATGCTGTGATTTGATGTGTCAGGTTGGTGGTGGCGGTGGAGGAGGCCTTCACGCACGTCCGCCGCATGAAGAAAGAGGACGAACGTGCATCACCCTCCGACATCATGGACGTCCGGGAAGCGGCTTTGGCCATTTTCCCATCGATGGCCCGCGCGCTGCAGAAGTACTTGCGCACCACCAGGAGGCAGCACTGCCACAGCATGGAGAGCATCCAGAAGCACTTAGCTTTCTGCCTCATTAACAACATGAGCCCGAAGGTGATGTTATTGTTATTTGATTGTATGTATACACCAACCTGTCTGGGGAAAACAGGTGGAAATTAGTCTTCTGACATATTTACATAATATTACAAAACCCAAAACCAGTAAAGTTGGCACGTTGTGTAAATCGTAAATAAAAACCGAATACAATGATTTGCAAATCCTTTTCAACTTATATTCAGGTGAATACACAGCAAAGACAAGATATTTAACGTTCAAACTGGTAAACTTCATTTTTTGCAAATATTAGCTCATTTGGAATTTGATGCCTGCAACGTGTTTCAAAAAAGCTGGCACAAGTGGCAAAAAAGACTGAGAAAGTTGAGGAATGCTCATCAAACACTTATTTGGAACATCCCACAGGTCAACAGGCTAATTGGGAACAGGTGGGTGCCATGATTGGGTATAAAAGCAGCTTCCATGAAATGCTCAGTCATTCACAAACAAGGATGGGGCGAGGGTCACCACTTTGTCAACAAATGCGTGAGAAAATTGTCAAACAGTTTAAGAACAACATTTCTCAACAAGCTATTGCAAGGAATTTAGGGATTTCACCATCTACGATCCGTAATATCATCAAAAGGTTACCTTTTCTAGTTATATATTATTTTGGTTTCGTCCACAGGCCTTCCTGGAGACATACCTGGCCCCGGGTCCCACCCTCCAGTATGGCCCCGAGCGCTGGATGGCCGACCAGTGGATGTTGGTGAGCGAGGCGTCAGTAACCAGCGGCGTCAAAGAAGGCAGCGAGTTCACGCTGAGGTGCCTCGACTTCAGCTTAGCCGTCACGGTCAGGGGCATCCCGTACATCCGAGTGACCGAAGAGTACGTGGACCCCAAGTCGCACAAGTTTGTGCTTCTGCTCCAGTCGGAAACGTCGGTTTAACAACCTCCTCGGACCTTTATGACTCAAAAATGTCCGATTTTTGTCGCAAAAACTTCTGGATGGGAGGGATACGCCTGCACTTTTCCACCTTGTCAGGCATCCTTCTATGCACTACAGACTCATTTGCATGTGGGCGAGTGTTTGTTATTTTTATTTTTTTTAGAATGTGTGTTTTTGTGTGGTGGAGACATTTGCCAAAAGTCTGGCTGTGAAAAAAAAAGTAACTGTTGGTATGTGTACAGTATTTATACATCAACATGCATTATTCCCTGCATACTTTTTTATATTAAAACTGCGTGGATGATTATCTAAAACTTTTTTTTTTTTTTTACGATGAATGTATATATGTGTTTTGTATATCATGTCAAATCAGTGGCAAGAGTGACTGCCCAGAATGACCTTTTTATATATCTTGTGCCCTCTTATTAAAGCACTTCCCAGATGTTACATATTATATATAAATATTCCGTTTTTATAGACATAATTTATGCTAAATATTGGATTTTTTTGGAAGATTAGTTAGAGCAGGGGTGTCAAACGTACGGCCCGCGGGCCGGATCAGGCCCACGAACAGGTTTTATCTGGCTCGCGGTATGAGTTTGCTAAGTAGAAAAATGAGCTGAAATTTTGGAATGAAAGAAACAGCTGTTCTAAATGTGTCCACTAGATGTCACAATAGCAATTATTTGTATTTTTGTAGATTATGCTACATATGATGTTAGTACACTAGTCGAGGAAAATGATCAAACTAAATAAATAACATTCTGTAATTTGATTTTGATATTTTTTTTATCTTGATAGATTGCAAATTAACACCAATGAGTTGACTGATGAACATTATCACATAATTTGTTTAGAAAGTATAAATAACGACAAATAAAGATAGAACACTATTAACCGCAACATGTAAGTGTGAAAAAAAAACAGTATTATGATTTGTACATTCTCAGAATGTGCTTGTTCTATGTTTAAACAAAGAAAACAATCTGAAGTTGTCTTTATTTTTAAGTTATTGTGCCGTGATTTTGCCAGTTTGGCCCACTTGGGAGTAGATTTTTCTCCATGTGGCCCTCGATCTAAAATTAGTTTGACACCCCTGAGTTAGAGGGTAAAAATAATCAAATTGGACTCATTATTTAAATTGGACTCATTATTTAAGTTGGACTCAAAACAGTGTTTGTAGCGGTCAGTGTCTCACTGCTGCCACCTATTGGCCACTTCATTCTAGAGCGTCAAGTTTGAAGAAAGAACGTTGAACTGTATTATTCAATTTGAATGTTGTCATTTCACATAAGGACAAGTGTTACTGTTGTCACTGATGTTTTGTACAAATTTTGTCCCTGCACATGAATCCTAACCTTTGTACGTGTGTGTGTGTGTGTGTGTGTGTGTGTGTGTGTGTGTGTGTGTGTGTGTGTGTGTGTGTGTGTGTGTGTGTGTGTGTGTGTGTGTGTGTGTGTGTGTGTGTGTGTGTGTGTGTGTGTGTGTGTGTGTGTGTGTGTGTGTGTGTGTGTGTGTTAAGCGTCTGTTGTGACACTTTTTTGTACACCAACAGACCACAAGCTGTGTCAAATCCCCGTTTGTTAAAAAAAAATAAAAAGCATTTGTATTGATTTGAACTGTTTTTAACTAATTAAGATATAAATTACATACATGTTGATTTGATCAGATTTTATATTACCGCAAATAATACAATGATCATGGTAGTTAATTAAAATATAACAATCATATATACTGTATTGTAGTTAATCAGTAAATTGTCCCTATTTTTTTTTTTAAAAAACATCTCCCATTGAAAACCAGAAAACAGAAATGCCATTCTGGATCTTAAATTTGTTGTTTATATCTGTCCACCGGATATAAATGCT